>NC_142359.1:18812129-18963546 GCF_059441175.1 Urocampus carinirostris
GATACCATTGTCTATGGTGGGAGAGGTTTCAAAGCTCTTGAAAGTCACGCAAAGAGCAAAAAACACGTGAAAGAACTCCAGTCAAGAACAACAAATTATTCCATCGCTGGTAGTTTCGGTGCCCAAACGAAAACTCCAAAACTTTAAGGCCTCCATCCCTTATTGACACCACAAACGGAAGCGGTAATAGAGAGACGTGATCCACCCCAAAAACCTGTACCAGTTGCTGATAGAGTCGTGAATGTTGAGGTAGGTGGTAAAGTTTTCAAATTTATTTGACAGTTTTCCCCTTTTTTTCGAAAATATTATAACGTAATAAAAATGGCCATAAATATTTAACAATTACAATAATAGATTTTCATGTGTACATTACACCAACACTTTACTGTAGGGCCTATACTTATTGTACTTTCATTTATAGATAACATCTTCTGCTATAACAAAGACATTTGTGGTATGTTCTAATATGAGTTACTTTTCATTTGGTCATGATACAATTATTTCTTCATGAAATTTGAACTCTTCAACATGATTTATGTGTTAACTTAGTAATCACATGAGTTAGATATGATGATATTCTCAGTGATAGTTTTTAAAAGCAAAGGCAGTCCAATGTTTTTTAATGTGACTGATTTTGAGTTGACTTAAACTGTAATTTTATATGGGATAGTTCAAAATACATTGAAAATTGATGCTGTTGTTTTGTCTATTTCTTTGTCATCTGAGTGCATTGAAAGTACTTAAAAAAACGTAAAACCCATGAGCTCCGGGGGGCTTCGCCCCACTTGTCCCCCCACCAGGGCACTGCCCTGGACCTAGCTGGGTGCCCGCGGCCCCCAGACCCCCGCCTAATTTTCAGATAATTTCACTTTGGTCAAATCACATCCCTGTTAATATATATATATATATATATATATATATTATTATTTTTTTTTTTTTATCCCACCCACGCTGTAATTGTAGCTCCATTCACAAGTTAATAGTCCCCAATCTCAAGCCTTGCCTAACTCATTGGCACTGAGGTTTCTCATTGAAATGAGGGCCTAAAATGGCTGTGATGCAAAAACAGAGGAGGGGCCCCAGAATGGAACCCTGTGGGACGTCATAAAACAGTGGGGTTGTAAACGACTCGACACTCAGAGGATAACAAAGTTCAGTCAACCAAATTGGATTTACCGCTAATGCCCACCTGGTGCTGAAGACACTTGACCCATTTAATTCTCTTGACTCCTTTTCTTTATAGCTAATCCCAAAACAAGTACAAACATATTTTTCCTCAATTTCAATTGGCGCTTTAGAAATAAGCCTACAATTAGAAACCCTCACTTCCATTTATCATCTGACCACTAAATGTCACTGTGTGGTGTTGTGCAGAGGTCTCCAACATGGTGCCAGCGGAACCAGCAGTACACCTGAGAAGCACGAGTTCTTAAAATATATCATGGGTCATTGTGATTTTCTGGGAAATTTGATGTCTAACTGGCATGATGTTTAGTAGTTGACAGAACCTATTTTAACCCCTAATAATTACAACCAGAGAATAACATGGTACCAACATAGAAAGGTATATCAAAATGGAAGCCTTTCACGCTTGTCAGTCACAAGAAGTAGTTGGTGACCCCTGCACTACACGATACAGCGTCATCTAGTGGTCAAATATTACAGTGTCCCTTCAGGGGTGGGGGGAAAAAAGTGAAAAACAGTTAAGAAAATGAATATTTCACTGGAAAAGGTATCATTTGTGGGAATAAAATGTTTATGTCTTGCCTTTAGTTGCTGCTCAGCTCGCAGTGGATTCCAATCATTGCGCTGCAGCGCGTTGTGAGCCTCCTCAATGGTCACCCCGTGTACAGCTTCCATCACCTGAACAAATACAAAGGAGATTTTTTTATTTTGAAAGAAATTCTAAAGGTGGAGTGCATCGATTGAGGTGTCTTAAAAAGTGGAAATTTAAATCCAGCAGTACCTCTACTTACGAATGTCTCTAAATACTAAAGTTTCAGCTTACGAAGTACCTGAATGGGAAAATATAGTACAGTAGGCGCTATTTGACACTCCTAGGATTTTACATGAACAAACTGGCTATCGCCTCAAATCTGCCTGGCAAACCAGTGCCCATGTGTTATCCCCCCATGCTTTTCGTGTCACCGCTACGGTTCAGAGTTCACAAACAGAGGAGGAGGCCGGTTTCTGGAAAGAGGCAGCCATTATTTAATCAGCCGAAATTAAGGACATTTTAGCAAAATTCAATGAACTGTGAATTTGTGGAAAGGAATCACCCGGAAAAAGTGTTGACAATTCGGGGTACCGCTACGTCTGCCTTGCACATTTTTGACAGGTTGTCAAAAGCCGGCAAAAACAGACGTCATTGGATCAGTTTTTCAAGAAACGTGGCAAAAAGGTAAATTAATATTTTTATTATATTCTATACTTTTTACATGATGTGCCTCTTGTTTTATGTTTATTGTGCGGTCATCTAGTTTTAACACATTTGTTTCATGTTCTGATGCTCTTTTATGATTTATTAAAAAAAAAATACTGTACTTTTCCAGGGCTTGGAACGGATTACTACTTAGCTTTTCAGGTTTCAAAGCTACTATCACAACAAATTAAATTTGTAAGTAGACACTGTATTTACTCTATTAAAGGTGGGGTGCGTTGTTTAAGGTGTTTTTAAAACGTTGAAAGGAAACTATTTCACGTGTTTTGTATGTGTTAACAATGCCCGACCAAGTTTTTCCACCGCGCTTATCTGCCTTTATCTCACTTTTATAGAGCTGCTGGGACTTGCAACACATTGGGAAGCAGGAAAGAGGGTGGTGTAGGAGTAATTCCATGCTTATGTTTGCAGTTCCTTGTTAGTGTAGCATGAAAATGGTGAAAGTAAAAAAGGCCAGTTTTAAGTACAGTCCAAACACCAACCCAAACCCCCAAACACATGAAAAAAGAGTTTATTTAAGCGCGTCTAAGAAATGCACATGCAACATGAGGAGCTTGACAGAGGCTGCAATAAAGACAAAAGCCAGGAGGTGGCAGTAGCGAGTGAGACATTTCCAAATTCCGTACAGCACCTTTAATGTTCTGAGAAAATGAATTGCGAGAGTTGAAATACCTGAGAGATGAGCGAGTCTCTGGTGTACTGTGCGGGAGTGGGTTTCTCCCTTTCTCGAGACCGCTCCCTTACGTCTCCTTGCTCGTCCAGCTGAGGAGTGGAGCGAGTCAGCTGAGACATTTTAACCAGGTTGGTGGTTCCTGGCAGAGGTGGAGGCGGAATCCAAGGGGAGCCTGACACTGGGTGCACGGTAGGCCGCCTTTGAGGCTTCAAGTTGGCACGCCTAAGGTTGGGCGGCGGCGGACGGGGAGGCGGCAGGACGCTGGCCTCGCTGAAGCGGCGCGGGTCTTGCTGCACCACCACGCTGCGGGCCACCATTGGCGGCGCCCCCCTACCCGGAGCGACCGAAGAAGGTGCTTGAGACTGCCGGCTGCTTAACACGGACTCCAGGCTCCGAGTAATACCTGTGAACAGAACATAGTTGTGCTGGCTGGTATTGATGTCCTTTTACTAAATATGAACCATTTAAGGTGGATCTCATTGTGTAATAAATGTTTGTATGCAGATTACCATATTTTCTGGAATAAAAGCCGCACCTGAAATTTGAAACTGTGCCTTATAAACCGTTGCAACTGATATACTGCAGAATACGGTGGATAAGATTGGAAATGCATACAGTATAGGTGTGGGTTACTATGAGATACTACCGTAATTGCGCAATGATTGATGGTTGAATAAACATCACTGACCTAAATTGAAATATATTGTATGCAGTGGTTAGCACGTCTGCCTCACAGTTCAGAGGACTTGCAGTGACCTCCCTGTACAGGGTTTGCATGTTATCCCTGTTCTGGGCACTCTACTTTCCCCCTAAGTGTAAGGTATTGAACTTTAGGACAGCATCCTGCTCCCCTTTTCATCTTTCTCTCTTCCCCACCCCCAGCTAAACTCCACAGGACAAGGAAAGGTTCCAGTTACCAGCCTCCCTGGGCAGGGTTTTCATGTTCTCCCTGTTCTGAGCGCTCTGTTTTCCTCTTACATGTAAGGTATTCAACTTTAGAACGGCATCCTGCTCGCCCTTTCATCTTTCTCTCTTCCCCACCCCCAGCTAAACTCCACAGGACAAGGAAAACTTAGTGAAATATTTTGTTTGCAAGGTCGAACAATGATGAAATGAGGTCAAAACATGTGCACGGAATCATATGAGAGGCTTAACTCAATTATTTCAAGTGATTGAATTATCTGGTTGCAACTGGACGTGAAGGTCGGTCTGATGCTATCGCTTCTCTGTGAAACGATCCCACACGTCCTGTCCAGCTAGAGAGCAAGGAAGTTCTGAAATAGCAGACGGCCGAGAAAGTTCTAATCCAGCCAGCAGCCATGGAAATCCTGCTTACTTAGCGTCCAAGTTCTGAATGAGCAAGCGGTCAAGTGAGTTCTGTTCCAGCAAGTGGCCAAGCAAGTTCTGTGTGGCTAGTAGCCAAGCAAGGCAGTTTCAGCCAGCAGCCAAAAGGTCTAACCCTCACGCTTCCACCTTGTTTGGCCGAGAGATAGCAAAGAAACGCTAACAGGTGCTTGCTAGAGCTCCCCTGGAGAAAATGAGGAACCTGGCAGCGGCCAGCCACAAACCAAAGCTACGTCTCCCTCCAACAAGTAATTCTGGTCCCAACCAGGCCTTGAAGATTCTGCACTGGAGACTCCGCCCCAGCCTTGACCATCTTCACCTCACGTTGAAACCAGTTCATCCAAAGTTTACAGGCATTGATTTATGGGATTATGGGGGAATTTCTATTCATCTATAGTGACACCCAAACCCTCACTGCAATCTCAATCGCATGCGCCTTTATAGGGAGGTATTCAGGGCATGTCCTATCAGCAGGAAGCCTTAAGACCAACCCAGGACCCATTAGAGAAAATATCTTAAGGCCGGACTGATAAAGCCCCAGGATACTGTCAGACATGTTAGATTAAGTGGCTGGGGAAAGGGAGGTCTGGGATTCCCTACTGAGGCTGCTTCTTCCGCAACAGATAAGTAGAAGAAAATGGATGGGTTGATGAACATTATTTTGAGATATTTCACACCTGACATTGTGATCAAATTGGATCCTTCTTTATCCCGGGCCAGCCTCCAGTTGCCACTTTTCCTGCGTACATGACAAAAGCCAGTCAAAACCTTCAGTCGAATAAGAACCATCCACAATATTCTGCAGTGACTGACTCGTCGAGGTTTTCGGGTGATCCCCAGCTCCGGGAGGCATGGAGATCCCCGTGCGCCGCGTGGTGCAGACTGCCCTTCACCGGGGCCGAGATGAAATTGGTGACGGGGTTGGGTGCAGCGACTGCACCGGGAGGGAGTTGCGCGGGTGCAGGTGGCATGATGACACTCGGAGGGAAACAGCCCACGCAAAGCGTCCTCTGGTTCTGGCCGCGCCACTCGCTGAGCTCCAAACTGCACACGAGTTCAGCTCGGTAGTTTTTAACCCGGAGAGCAACATTTAGAATGCCCCGTCACCTTACCTGTGCTCAACGACGGTCACCATATCTCCAGGGGCAAGCGCCAGCTTTCTGCTTTCAGTAAACTCTCTGCCGGCCTGGACCTCCATTGGTTTGGCCTCTGTCACCATGGTGATGAGCCGGGCAAAGTCGGGTCGCTCAGACGGGTCGCATGCCCAGCACTTCCTCATGACGGCGTACATCTCCTGGGGCGAGTCGGGCGGCTTCTCCAGACGCTCGCCCTCCCGCTCCACGCGCCACAGGATCTGCAATCCGAAAACTGATAAATTGACACGCCGATAAATCACAGATCCCTAGTCCCGGGCCGTAGGTTGTGTGTGTCATTCGGTACCCGGGAGCACAAACAAAGCAATACGGTTTTTATTTTTTGAACACATTTTTTCCAAACCAAACAATTTCCATGAGAGCTAATTAATTTGGAACATCGTTAAATGTCCCCATAACAATGTTTTGCTATGTGTCTGTGCAGAAATTACAGTATGTTGCTAGTGTCATCTATTGTTGGTGCAATTTTACGCCTAAGTAATGTTGTACGGTTTCACCCAGGGTTGGGTAAAGTTACTTTAACTGGATTACTTTCAATTACTTTTGGATTACTCCAATACCAAACATGCTAATAAAAGACAAAAGAAACTAAATATGAATAAAATGATGACTCACAACACGTGGTAATCTTTCTCTCCTGGCTTTGATCTCTTTGATCTCCGGCAAAACTAACATAAAATGCGACAGAAACAAAATGAAAACAAATCCAAACCGCTTGCCAACATCATTTTTGCCGTTACTCCCCAAGCCTGCACAAAATTTAGTCATTTTATTCATATTTAGTTTCTTTTGTCTTTTATTAGCATATTTGGTATTGGAGTAATCCAAAAGTAATTAAAAATAATCCAGTTAAAGTAACTTTACCCAACCCTGGAACTTGCAACTGATAACACAATGGATTAAAATGGATTACTATTATTTTTATCAGGGCCAGAGCAACAATTAACAATCGTTTTCATGGGATTATTATCACTATTTTTCTTTTTAAAATAGATTTCCTAAATAAATTGGCTCTTCGGGAACTGACCCTACTCATAAGTTCACAGAATTCTTTAAGGTAGTTGGGACTGGCAAAAAGATATATATTCATGTAAGGTGTCCTTAAAAGAAAATTTTGTATTAAGTATAAGCCGACAATGCCCAACAGTTCACAGAGCCCTGATGGGCTTATCTGCTTTTAGCAAAGCTGTTCGGTGCGGAAACAATAGGTAGGAGGAATGGGGGGAGGAGATGAGTGGTGTTGAGTGACGTCATGCTCCTCCACGCGTTTGTTAACGTATGAAAAGAGATTCATCGTTTCAGTAGAAAAACATCCATTTAGAAAAAAATACGGTTTTCCCAGATAGCTAATTGCTGTAAATACTACCTGAAAAACAAATACCCTAGCACTGCAGTCACATGTAACTTTATATTACTTTTGTTGCATGCACCAACGACACAATGTAAAAATGACAGGAAAAAAACTGATTTCATAACAACAATATCAAGTACCTTAATTTTGGGGGAATGAGATATCCATTAAATGCCAGTGCTCAATTCCAAGTGGCCTTGTGACTCAGTATCCTGCCAGTTGTCTGAGTGTGTCAGCAATTATCCCAAATTTTGTCAGGTAGAATGAATGATTCATCAATTTACCAGATATATGCATGTTTGTTTGCGCGATCCAGTCCACCTGTTGCATTCATTAGATAGAAATTCCCCGTAAGGTGCAGTTTTTGTGCACTCACGTCCCAGTTTCGTTTGATCATTTCTTCCTCATGCCGCGAGGCTCTTTAACTCCACCCGGGGGAGTAAAAGACCACATTAAACCCCACCCCCAAATTTGCATATTACCCTATTTTTATTACAGTGTGGATTTTATGTAGCACTATTTAAATACTCTATATCAACATGTTATATCGGGGATTTATGTATTCATTTATTTCTATAGCCTTTGGTCACAGGAGTTTCAAGGGGCTGCACAGATCAAAGACTATTGCAAACTATTATTACAGACTTATGACACATTCTATTTCTTTTCTTTTATTATTATTTTATTTTATTTTCAACACAAGGATACTGCTGGAAGTGTGAATTTCCCTACGGGGATGAATAAAGTATATCTATTTTTCGATCGACTCTGTCAACACACACATCTTGAACAAGCGCGACAGAGGGTGCAATGATGACAAAAGCCAGAGGTGGCGGCCATGAGTAAAAAGGTATTAAATTCCATACAAATACTTTATTTTTTTTCTTAAACATCAAGTTCCAAAATGAAGTTGCTCCTCACTCACCTGCCTTCCAGACAGGCCGAACCACGGCTCTTCGCAGTAGGTGAACATCTCCCACAAGGTGACACCAAACATCCACACGTCAGACGCATGCGAAAAGGAGCCCACGCGGAGACTCTCTGGAGCACACCTGAGTTGTTGTGTCAAATTGGTGAAAACGGTGACTAAGGACGAGGAACATTGTGGAGAATGTCTCGAAACGAGCACCTACCAAGCGAAGGGGATGCGTCGGTGCGCTGACATGACGTAGTGGTCAGCGTCATGACTCAAGCCTCTCATGAGTCCGAAATCGCCGATCTTCACCATCTCCTTGGATGCCAGCAGGACGTTGCGGGCGGCCAGGTCCCTGTGAATGAAGCGACGTGTCTCCAGGTAGTCCATTCCCGCCGCGATCTGGCAAGCGAAGAGCCACAGGCGCAACAGCGGGTACTCGTACTGCCGCGAGCGCAATGTGTCGTAGAGCGAGCCTAGCTGAGCCAGCTCCGTCACCTGCCCGGGGGGCGTGGACCGTCCTGTTAGCGCTGAATTGAGGAGATGTTGGCTGGATTTGGGGGTCCGCTCACTATTTTAAGGGGCTGCGTGAGCACCACGCCGTAGAGACGGATGATGTGCGGGTGGTCCAGTGACTGCATGATGGTCACTTCCTGCAAAAAGTCCGTCAACGTCTCCGCCTGGCGGGACAGGCTGCTCCGCAGAGATTTCACAGCCACAGGAAACTAAAAACACATCCAGCAGCAAATAAGCATTTGTCTCATTCATTTTATTGGAACATTCCATTTTTTGGTGTTATTTTTGGTTCATATTTTGTGTGATTGATTGTATTTGTTCTGTGATACTTGCTTGAATATAATATTTTACGTATATTATTTTTTCTGTTTTTGGTGGCTTCTGTTTTCTATTCTATATATTATAGGGAACACTGTGTAATAGTTGACCATCAAAGCCTCCAGACCTACATTTCCATCAGTTATGAGAGGCTGCAGAGGATAGTGAAAGCAGCACAGTGCATCATTGCCTGCCCTCTCCCCTCCATGATGGACATCTACTCTACCTACTGTCTCAGGACAGGTTACATACAGGTACCCAACTATTTGAGCTTCTGCCTTCTGGAAGGCGCTACAGGTGCATCAGAGCAAGAATTAACGATGAGGAATGGCGTCTTACCGAAAGCCAGTACCACCCTAAATTCGCATCTACCGCGTCCATGAGAGCAACGTACTGACCAACTGCCACTGTGAATATGCACCTATTGTTCATCATTAATATATTGAAGCGTTTTTATCTTTTTGCACATTTTTACCTTTTTAATTTGTTTCACTTGCACTGAAAGGAGAAGCCCTCCAACTTCTTTATACTTGTATGACAATAAAGGCCATCCATTCATTCAAACCTAACCTTCCTTTGAGCTAGTCGAGTATCTGGGACATAAAACCTGTCTGTGGCTGTGATGATTAAACTTCAAGAATGGCCAGAAAAAGAGAAATTTCATGTGAAACTCGACAGTTTATCTGTGTTCTAAGAAACTAAGATCTCCTACAACGGTGTGTACTGATCCGTTCAGTGAACAGCACAATCAGGCTCTAAACAGAGTAGTAAGAGAAGTGGGTGCACAAACAAGCAAGAGGACAATTGCATTAGTTTCTAGTGTGAGAAATAGACCTCCGATGTCCTCAATTAGCAGTGTTAACATCTACAGTGAATAGGAGACTCCGAAATGCTATCCTTCAAGGCCACTTCTGAGACTGGACAACAAAAGGAAAGGATTAATATGGGTAAGAGTACACATACTGTGCATTAGACAAGTCATTAGCTAAATAAAAGACTGACTTTTTCATGAAAATGACAAAAGTGTCTGGGTTACCCCAAACCTTTGAACAGTATTGGAGAGGACATCAATTTTATATATGTCTTACAGTTCTCCCAGTGGGTGTACGCCACTCCCCCTTCTTGACCACCCCGAAGGAGCCGGAGCCCAGCCTTTCCCCGAGAACCAGCTCGCTGTCCTGGATCAGACTGGGGAGCGCCCGGCTACCGCTTTCCACGCCGGGCTCACTGCCGCCAACGTCGGGACCACGACCGCCTGGCCCCTGTGTGTACAGACGTCACGATGGATCAGGTCCCCTTATTGTTGTGAGTGAAGAAGACATTGTTCCCCTGACTTTGGGTCATACCTTTGGTATCCAAGGGCGGGAGCTTCGGGACATCTTTTGGCGTTTTAGTGCATCCCATAATCTTCTTTGGGCTTTAGATTTAAAAAAAGAAATTAAAACAAGGTTATTTTCATATTTTCAGTTCTCAGATTTTTTTTGTATATTTTTTGGGGGGGGCACCAATTACGAGAGTTGATGTCAAAGAACGATGACATCGATATGCCCACGGCTCAGCTAAGAACCAATCACGGTTCACCATTCATTAAAACATATGCATAAACAAGCATTTTCTTTAATACTCTTAGGTCAAGAATACTGTGTTTACTTCAAATAACATGAGGCTAACTTTAAGAGAGCTGACATTATTATCCACCATCTTGCTCCTAAGGGTACCCCAAAAGAAAAAAAGCCTCCTAAAAAGCTGGGCAAACAAATGAACGGATGAATCATTTTGAGTCTCCGTAGATTTTATTTTTCCATGTGCTTTGTAGCACTCGTTTTTGGTTGTGCAACACAATACAGGGACATTTCGTGGTCAAATATTACACATCTTCCCTTTAAGTCATATTCTACGAACACAAAATGCCTTTTTCATCTATTACGGGCACATAAAACATAAAATCCTTGGGAAATTCTTTCAGACTCAAACAAAATCTATTACATCAAATCTCTTTGCCTTTCAATATTTTTAGGTCTACTTTACGATCAGTCTAGTATTATAAATAAAAACATCACGGACAACAAAATACGAAACTAAAACGAAGGACTATTTAGTAATTGTTTGTATTTTCCGTTTTCTCGCCATCGTTCATTAAATCAGCAGTCTCACTGCATCTAGGTCTTTTAACCTGGCAACGCGTAGTTAACGCTTCACATGACAACCCCTTATAAACCAATGTCAATCATGAAGGAAGAAGAATTGCAAAGCCACTACAGTAGGTGTGTCAGCGTCATTTTTAAGCTGACCTGTTTTTTGCTTGTTTGTTTTTTTTTTTTTTTTCATTTAATGCGTGATGTATGGAGTCAGACTCCAGAGAGACATGGCAACATTTTCAAGCACTTGTCCTAAAATTCAAAACACTTAAAACCTTAAAAACACAACACTTCCAGCATTTTCAAAGATGTCAAGCACATGTACAAACCCTGTAAATATTATTATCTGACTTGAGTGGATTTGCCACAGGCCACTTGTTACATTTCATAATCGGGGCTCTAAGACTATCACTGAACTCTCGGAACAGTTAGCAGGTGAAGAAACTGCAGTTTCTGGTGATGTCACAAGTACAGAGAGCCTGATATATATACTAGGGTTTTAAAGAAATTTGCATTGCCATTTTGTTGCAATGACGGAAAAGCCAATCGACAATCTTGAATCCTGAATCTTGACAATATTAAAGCAGATGTATTGGATGCCTGCAAGTTAAACAGCATAAACGGCAAACGGAGGCTCACCAGGTTTGCTGATCCCGATCTGCTCCAAGTCGGACTCTTTGACGTAGGCGAAGTGCTCGACGCGGGTGATGTTGAGGCCGTCGCGGACACGCAAGTAGAACTTCTCCAGCTGCACTTCGGCCAAGAGTTGATACAGCCATTGGGTCTCCTGCTCCATCGGCAGGCAATCGCACTGCAAACAGGAAGCCGGCGGACAATATCGAAGGGCTCCTGAAACAGTTTAGCAGATTTTAGCGCGAGCCTAGTAACTCAAGTGGTATTCATACTTAACACGTTTCAGCATTTTGAACAGCAAACGTGTCACCTTTATCACTGAGACGAATAAAAGCAAAGTCTTTTTGCCATCTAGCCTTATATTTGCAATCATATTTCCGTTTTTTAGCTGGGTTTGCTTCTGCCATTTTACCAGTCTAGCCTGTATCAACGAACCGCTGACTCAGTGTATGCATAAATATACGGAAGATAGAAGCTGTAAATTTTCTACGGTGTCTTCTAAGTGCAACATATGGAAGATCGAGCCTGTATTTTCTACGGAGTCCTCAAAGTGTGATATTTTGTTTTTCGGGAGGCCATCTGGAAATGAGTAGAAATTAATCTGGTGGCAGGAGTCTGGAATTAAGTATTTAAATCGGGAGACACAATCGGGAGACTTAATAAGTATGAGTATTTACTTTCGTGATTTTTTTGTGCACGTAATCGGTTTATTACAGCGATACGTTTTTGTGTTGTTTTTGTCATGTAATAGATATTGGGGTGGCACAGGGGCTGGGTGGTTAGTGCGCAGCCCCAAGATGCAGAGGTCCAGAGTTCAATTCCATCTACTGCAGCTTCCCCATGCAGAGTTTGCATGTTCTCCCTTGCCTGTCTGAGTTTACTCTGGGCACGTCAGGTTAATTGGCCTGTTCAAATTGTTCCTAAGTGTGAAAGAGCAAGGGAGTTGTCTCTGTGTGCCCTGCGACTGGCTGGCAACCAGTTCAGGGTGTCTCCTGCCCACTGCCCAAAGATAGCTGGGATGGGCTCCAGCACCCCCGCGACCCTACTGATGATAAGCGGTGAAGATAACGGATAGATGGATAGATATTGGATGATGATTTCAAAATCGAGGGAGTCATTGCTAGACAACACCCGCCACCAGATTCCAAGAAACCGTTAAATTAATCATCTTTCAAAAGCTCTTTGTACTTTTGAGGCTTTCGAGTCTGGCAAGAATAAACAAAATGCTTTAAATCGCCCGACAAGTTACGGCCTTCAGCTCCATTGACTCATTCTAAATGGCCGCTTTGTCGGCCTCCAACAATTCCCTGTTGTCACCGATGATGCTAATGTTTATGTGCACTGTGATCAATCGTTAACCTGCAGGGCTACTGAAATACACTTCTTGTTCATATCCTTGTTGATCCTTGTTCATAATGTCTTCACGTTAATCCCTTAGGGTTAATTCATCTATCATTTTTTTTACAATAGTTCAATTACAGGATACATTTAACAAAGTTTTATTATAAGTTGTTTGTGAGTGCAGCAATAAAAGTATTTTGAATGCGGTCTTTGTAAAACGTGTTGCAAGGGAATGGTCATAGCACCGAGTCACTTACATTCCATTAGGCATTACAAAGGAAATTGATATTTTTAACATGTATGGAAAGAGGAATATTGACATGGCTATTTGTGGGATTAAAATGTTTTTGATTTCGGATTGTGTTTGAAGAATCTACACAAGGTAAGTGACCACCAATTCTTGACAAATATTCAACAGTTGTTTTTTTACAGACTAGATACTCATCATCTCAGGGGAATACAAAACTTTAAGATCAAATATTCCTGCGCAACATTGAAAAGACATTGTGGCACCCTAAAAATGTCCCTTATTTATATTATTTAAGAAAATTAGATAGAATAGATAGATACTTTATTCATCCCCAAAAGCATCCCTGAGCTGAGAACAATACAATAATAAAGCAAAAAGAATACAATATACAAATACCCAATGTGACGTGCTAATACCCACTGTAGCGTGTTGTATAGAGTATTTAAATAGTGCTACATAAAATACACACTGCAATAAAAATACGGTAATATGCAATGTAGGTGGTGTGGTTTAATGTGGGCCTTTACTCCGCCGGGTGGGGTTAAAGAGCCTCATGGCATGAGGAAGAAAAGATCTCTTCAGTCTGTCCGTGGTACAACAGTGACAGCAGTCTGTTGCTGAAGCTGCTCTTCTGTCTGGATATAATGCTATATAATTATATACTACCGTACACATATTTTGGATAAAAATGCTGAAGATAAATACATCAAGAGTTTCATTGGTTATCATATGTTTACAAGTCGCTAGGGACACTATTGCAAGTTTCAAATGAATTTTCCTTGTTTTTCTATTTTTTTTTTGGAAAGGTAAGGGTCTATTTTCTTCTTTTGGTTTTAAAAATAACTTCTCTGCAAGGAAAACATGGAAAAGGGGTAAGTACTTAAAAGTTTCGAAATCAGCCTACTTTCTTTAGACACACGTTTGTGTATTATACTGCATTATTGTGTACTTTATTGTATTACATAAAAATCCACAAACAAACAATATTTGCCTCTTAACAATCGTGTAATCTGTTCAATCATTTCCAAGATTACTAAATATAATCAATGAAGCTATGCCGTCATCTCGAAGTAGTCAAGCTTGTGCATAGCAGTGTATTTATTGGGTTATAGTTAACGCACCAATTCGGTTAAAAATTAACAAAATGCAACGTGTTTTGGGTGCTCTTTTTGCAGGAAACTTACTGTAATGCTGTTGACAGCTCGCCGTCAGCTCCAAACACACACCTTAACTCGAGACTGCATGTCGGCCCCCACCCGTTCCACAAATCAGTGAAAAGTCCTCCAAAGGCGTCCAAATAACACAACTTCTGACTTTTTCTCTCACTCGGAAAATTAAAATAGGAAATAAAGTCCACTGCTAAATTTCACGCACGGTTTCACTTCGGAACAAGTCAACAACAAACGGGTGGGACTCGAAACTGTACCTGTCTTGGAGTTTTTGGGTTTTTTTCCATTTCCGGGACATGACACGCCCTTTTCCGGTCTTTCCTCACCTGAATCCCCAGGTAAACAGACACGTGTTATAAATATGAAGAATATGAATGAACTGTGAATTGTATTATACATTAATACATAAAATATAAATGATTATTTTTATATAATACACAAAAAGTATCAATACCAACAAATTGTTATGAAAAAAAATGACATTTCAATTTTTACAATTTAAAGATACAGATACGTTTTTTTTTCACCAGTTGTGCTTGAAGTATTATTTGGAGACAAATTATATCAAAAATAATTAATCAATTGCTTCTTTTCATTAAAATTTTTTTGCAATTAACTTTTCACCAAAATCTTTACAAGCAGTGGCAGGCCGTGCATTTCACATCTGGGCCCTCTATTCCAGTCTGAATTCGTGATATGTCATTCGTGAACCAACCGACTCTATGTCCTGGCTCTTGAAAGTGAAATCTCCTTTTTTATCTGTGAGGATTCAGGTAGGGGGAAGGTGATTTTAGCCTCCCAGCCCCCGCCACGCGCCCTGTTCTCTGTGTCTGACAGCGCCGGACTCCACCCCAGCAACGCGGACTGCGCAAGAGTGGGAATATGGGCTACGAAAGGCATTGTCTTTTGCCAAGAAAGTCCAAGTTAAACAAGACTGCATAAAGAAAAACAAAAAAGAACAATGACGGGTGGATTTTTTTTTATTAAAGTCAGCGAGAAGGAAGCCTGGCCTGGACGTAATGAGTTCAGGTTCAGGTTGGGCTTGTGCTTGAGATTTCACCTCTAGGCTGAAAGCGGCGGACAAAAGATTATCCATCTTGTAAAAGGCTTGCGCCCTATTGTAGGTTGACAAAAATACTACTAAATCAGCACAAGTATATATTTCCTTGTGCAGCTTGTTCCTTTCCAGTCTAAAGGCTGTGGTGGATTACCGCTCCCTAGCCATAGTATGTCAAATCGCTGACGTTTCCTTATGCTTTCCAGAAGCCCAATTTCCACCAATTCAGAATCGGATTGATTGAACCAACATCTTCATTGGACACTGATGTTATGGTGCACGGCCTTACAGGACCTAGCCACAACAAATGGCTGTAATATAATTGGTTAAATGCTTGAATAGGAAAGCACACATCTAGAAGCAGCAAAACCACGGAGAAACAATGACAAGAAGCGGACATACAATTTGGATTTACTGTATTTAATATATTTTGACGGACAAAATATAATTAAAATCACATGATTCGGATATGTATCAGACCAGCAGAGAAGGCCACTGTTCACAAGTAACATTAACAAATCATACACTCTAGTACTGTACAGTTTGAAATAAATACTTTGGTGCAGGAAAAACAAACTGACCTACTGACTAGCACACAACCAAAGGGACTTGCGCTCAATCTTTATTAAACTACAAATACTGAAATGCCAATATACCAACAAACAATACAACAGATTGCATACATAAACCTTTTGGGGCCAAGCATGTTAACTCATTCTCATCATAATTTAAAATAAATTCGGAATAAAATCTCAGAGAAACAAAACAGCATATCACATTAATAAAAATGTTTTCATTTTTGCCGGAATGAAACATGCAAAAAAAAAAAAAAAATAGAGATATTTCTTTATTAAATGGTAAGTATTTGAACACCCGGCTATTTTGCTATTCCTCCAACTTAGAAATCATGGAGGGGTCTGAAATTTTCACTCAAGGATCCGAAGCACACAGCCTGGAAAACCAAGGAGTGGCTCCGTAAGAAGCATCACAAGGTTCTTGCATGGCCCAGCCAGTCTCCAGACCTGAACCCAATCGAAAATCTTTGGTTGGAGCTCAAACTCCGTGTTTCTCAGCGACATCCCAGAAACCTGACTGATCCAGAGAAGATCTGTGTTAAGGAGTGGGCCAAGATCCCTCTTGCAGTGTGTGCAAACCTGGTGAAAGACTACAGGAACCGTTTGACCTCTGTAATAGCAAACAAAGGCTACTGTACCAAATATGAACATTTATTATCTCAGGTGTTCAAATACTTTTTTGCAGCTACATCACACAAATAAATCGTTAAAAAATTATGCACTGTGATTTCTGGATTTTTCTTTTTAGTTTATCTCTCTCACAGTGGACATGCACCTACGATGTAAATGTCATACCCCTCCATGATTTCTAAGTGTGAGAAATAGAAAAATAGCAGGCTGTTCAAAAACGTATTTTCTTCACTGTATATCGTAACCAGATTAGTCCATATATCTCAATGTTAGTCTTTTAGAGAAGTATTATATTAGCACTTTTTAGGATCAGTATTTAGGTAGAAAAAAAGTGTTATTGTGGTTCCTGTATTGATGTAACTTGGCATGTGAAAGGTATTTGGTGAAATATATTTCTCTGACTCAGTGGTGTAGGCTGTGGAGCAGGTTTAACAGGATCTTTTCCCACAGGCTCTGACGTGTTTTTACGTAGCCAGCCAGTCTTGCCTGAACTTTGCACTTCCTGCCATAAGGTTTCCTCCCTCACGCTAGTAGTTTTGTTTTACGGACGGGGAAAAGGCAATAATAAACATTCACAATCAGGAAGGTGACCAAATGACCTGTGGGATAAAATCGTCCTTTGTAAAATTAAGCCATCAACGATTTACAGAACTAGACAACGTTTTTATGTGGGTGTTTTTGAAGTTTAGTTTCAGCTGTCACTTCCTGAGCAAGGGTTTTTTTTCAAGGGAATATGATAGCACTACAATATTCTCAGTTACACCTTGAACTATGTGTAACTCCTATTATGAAATCGTTTTTGTCTTTATTAAGCTATGAACATTGTAGAGACTAACGCGTTACAAAGGAATACCATTACTTTTCTCTATTGCGCTAACGTTATTAATGAAGTTTTGTGTCACGACCAGAACGGAATCAGGACCCAAATGCGTAGCGTTAACCACAATTTTATTGACAATAAGAGGAAGGCAGCGCCCACAATCCGGTGCTCGCTGGACGCGGGAAGCAAGCCGCTCATACAATCAGATCGTGATCCGAATACTGAAGTGGATCTTCCGTAGTGGGAGATGGCGGTGTGAAGGATGGAAAAACTAGTCGATAGCCGGGACAGGAGAGCAAAACGTGGTCTGGATCAAAAACGGGTCGTAAGCCGGTACGGGAGAGCAGACGTGGTCTGGATCAAAAACGGGTCGTAAGCCAGGACGGGAGAGCAGACGTGGTCGGGATCAAAAACGGGTCGTAGCCGGAGACAAACGGGGAGATCAGGAACAGATAGGCGGAAAAACGGGTGCAAAAACGCGACAGGCAGAAGTCAGGGTCAAAATGCTTGCCTTGTAACAACAGAGGTTCGCTGACGTACTGACAACCGGAGAGTGACGGGACTGGGCTTTAAAAAAGGACCGGGAACCAATCAGGTAGCCCGCAGCAGGCACAGACGATACTAATCGGTAATCATGACATTTGTAACTACTGTCGTTGTTGGTGCGTTATTACGTTACTCTGCTACATTTTAAATGCAGATTGTTAATTCTAATGTCCTCTGACTGTTGAGTGTTCTTGCTTCATGTACATTGTCACATACACCCCTCAATCCAGTAATGCCAATCGCTTAAGGGTGTTTATATTTACCAAGAAAGGACAACTCAAAACAGTTATGGCGGTGCCATCTCAAGCACAGAATTGAGGATGCTGAATATCTCCTCATGTAGATACTGTTCCTACTGTATGTACTCGGATTTAAGCCAAATTTACAACCATGAAATTAAATACTGAAAACAAGGGGTCAGCATTTATGGGATACTTTTCATGATTATTGATGCGAAGCACATGTGCCCGCTCATATGGCGCCAACTGCTGCGGGTTCTAAATGGCTCCCCGTCAGTATTTGAACCCAGTGCTGTCTGTCCCCTTTTGTCAGCCCGTCTGCGAACCTCAATGAATACTAGGCAATCCTTTTTCAACCCTGACTCCCACCTGTCCCATTTTTGCTCCCGTCTGTCTCCAGTCTCCGTTTTGATCCTGATCACGTCTGCTCTCCCGTCCCGACTTACGACCCGTTTTTGATCCCGACCACGTCTGCTCTCTCATCCCGACTCACGACACGTTTCTGACCCTGACCACGTTTTTGCTCTCCTGTCCTGGCTATCGACCTGTTTTTCCGTCCTTGACACCACAATCAAGATCCACTTCCGTGTTCGGATCACAATCCGAGTACGAGAGCGACTTGCTTCCCGCGCCTAGCGAACACCGGATCGTGGGCGCTGCCCTTCCTTTTTCCTTTAATAAAACTTGTGAGAAACGTAACGCAATTGGGTCCCTTTTCCGTTCTGGTCCTGACAATAATTCGGTTGCGTGGCATCAGTAGCAAATGGTGGGCAACGCGTGGGGAGGGGTGTGTGACTTGTACACGAACAACGGAAAACCGCAAAGAAAACATGAACATAAAATTTACTTGCCGGATTTGGGTATTTTTAATTGTAAGATTATTTTTGTTTTACACAAAGCCAGGAATAAAAAAAAAAGAAAACTTCTTCGACAGTACCCAGAAATGGAGAAGGAGATCTTCCAGCGGTTTAAGGCCCATGGTCATGGGGTGACTTGGCTAAGTATTCATTTAAATGAAATAACTAGTAACCGTAACTAATTATATTTTAAGTAGGGCACCCAAAACTGTCTATGACTGAAGAAAATTTGAATCCTCTTCTAAAAAGCTTAGCCTTGAATGTAAAGTACATTTTTAAACTTATATAGGGACAGACTGACAGTGTCATGGTTGCAAGTATTAACCTGTGAGCTCCCTGACCACCATTAGTGAGTATAATTGTCATAATCACTATAATAGAGTGCTTCGAGGTCCTAAGATTTACCCACAATGCATTGCTGGCGGCCGTTTTGGAAGTCCACAAAGCTTTTCACTTCATTGTTATTGTTCAGCGAACCAGTTAGATTCTACATTGTAATGCCGAATACGTGCGTTATTGTTGGCTGTTGTAGCCGAGGGGAAAAGGGTGGGAAGGGCATCTTTAGACTTCCGAAGTGTGTTTACGATCAGGGGATTGAAGCTCAGGAGAAAAGTGAACAGCGAAGACGAATGTGGCTGGCAGCTATCAACCGGTCGAATTTGCCAAAGCTTGACTGTGTTCGTGTTTGTTCTGACCACTTTCTGACAGGTAAATTGAATTATTTATGATGTAGAAATAAATTTTTAAAAGGTTATGGGACATGTGTACTTCATGTACATCTGTCGACACCATTCAAGTATGGCTAGGTTAAATACTGTGTGCACAGACACAAATCTGTCGTAGGCTTCCATACTTTTGTAATTTTGAAAATCCTTCAGTTCACAAAAGGGACTTGGGTGGAAAATAAGATAGTTAACAAGTTCGATGTAAGTCACACACGGCAACAAATCGGGATCAGACTTCCAGTCCTTGTTTTTAATTTTGTAGGGATCCAATTTTCCAATAAAATGCAACTTCGCAGTGTACCGCTCGCGTGCTTGCTTGTCTAAACTCTCCACGTAGTTTTCCATAGTGTTGATGGACAAAATCCGTACACAAACGAAGCTAGTTGAGTAAATAAATAGACAAACTGAGTAAATATTTGCTCCTCTCGCTATCACCGCTTGTAATCGACAGACTTCCAAGATGGCGGCACGAAGCCGTGTTACTATTTTTAGCACAAAGCGCGGAGCCCTCTATTAATTCAAAATAATATCGTATCAGTAAGAAAAAGGAAGTTTTTTAAGATTACCTAGACCCAGTGAACGAACAGCGTCCTCATGCGGTACAAAAAATAATAATATTCTCACCCCCGACCTCCTTGAGTGTCGCATCTTTATACGTCATCACAAGGCGACAACACAAACTTTTGAAAAACTACCCTAATGATTATTTGTTCAGTTTTATTATTATTTGCGATGAGTGATTCACTTTTAAAATTCTAAAATTTGTGTTTATTTTAGCGGACGCTTATATTATTTTAAAAAAGCAACCCTGACGCAATCTCGTTTCTGGTAAACGCGTGTACATGTAGTGTCGCAAAGGATCGAGGATGCCCAAACAGTTTGAGGTCAAATTCCCACCGGAATGTGAAAACCTTCCCGATGGTTTTTGGTCAGCCGTAGACGTTTGGATAAAGAAACCTCACGTTGTGAACAAGCGCTTGTGTGGGGTTCAGGAGACCGATAGTGTGGACGGCGATGAAAACGAAGCGTTGTGTTTACTGCCCCAAGATGTATTGGCCTGGCTCAGAGGCAGCGGCAGCGGTGGGTGCCATCACCAAACATGCCTGTCCTCTCATGTCAGGACGTTTATCCCCAAAATCAACATATATGGTACAAGAAAACAAAGAGACATCGTTGTTAAAGGTAAGTGGATGCGAGGTGAATTCATTCACAACCATCCATCCATTCATTATTTGCACCGCTTATCCTCGGTAGGGTCGCGGGGGTGTTGGAGCCCACCCCAGCTATCTTCGGGCAGTGGGCACACAGGGACAGACAATTCGCTCGCTCATTCACACCCAGGGGCAATTTGGACCGGCCAATTAACCTGAAATGCAAGTTTTTGGAATGTGGGAGGAAACCCATACAAGCACGGGGAGAACATACAAACTCCACACAGGAGGTTCATTCTGATGACCAACTGTGCAGCACACGCGCTAACCACTGCCCTCATTCCTGACCACTCATCTTTAATTTTCTGGTGTTCCTGCTAATCTCACGCGAGGGCTTCAACTAACGATTATTTTAATAGTTTACTCGTTACCAACTATTGAAACAATTATTCGAAAAATCAGATGATTGTTCCTTTTCTTCTTAAATTTGGCATAAAGTCGATTTAAAAGTGGTGCATGCAACTTAAATGATAAATGGTTTGCATTTATATAGCGCTTTTCAAGTCACTGAAGACCTCCTAAAGCGCTTTACAATGTGCTTCACACTTACCCATTCACACACACTCACACACCGATAGCGGCTGCTATTTGGGGCACACTTCCACATTTAATCCAGAGGAGTCTGGAATCGAACCTGCGATCTCTTGGTTTCAAGACACATGCTCTACTTCCTGAACTACTGGCTCACTGTATGTCAGCATACACCAGCCTATCACAGTCGTGCACACAGACAGTCACGCCCACCCAACAAACACACATTAAGCCCTCCGTAACCTGACCCGTGATAGCATTTGGTGTGTTTTGTCTGCTGCAGATAACAATGCACGATGAAAATCCGACACGTATCGAAACTGCAAAATGTACACCGTGAAATAGGGATTACTTTCTGTTTCCAGTTTGGAACTTCAAAATTATCTTTTTGCAGACGCCATCTTTTGGCTGAAACAATCAATGCAGATCCTTCTGTTGCCCGTGCAAGAGTGTGGAGTCCTTTGATTTGCTCGAATAAACTCTTCCTATTTATCTTTTTGGCATTTTAGTTGTCATTTAGACTGTATTTGAAACAGTCCCTTTCTTACTTTTACCATTTTCACCCTGGAATTAAAAAGAAAAACACGCATGTGATATCACTGTGTACCCCCAACTCCAGCCTCCGCATGTCATGGCTGGAAGACCAATGATAAAAATCAGATAAAAGAAGATAGGCATGGTGGACAAAAATAATATAAGGGCTCTTTGAACTCAGTTGAGGATTGGTCACACATACTTAATAAGTCAAGTCATTTTTATTTGTATAATAAAATCACAATCACAAAGAAAGAACATATTTAATTTTAAACTTTTTAAGGACACCTCAAACTACTTGTCCCACCTTTAATTATGTGAAAAAGGATAAAACATTTTAGAAAATGGGTACAATGATCATATACATCGTTAATGGAACACTCTGCATATTCGTACAAAATAATATGAAACAATCTAAAACCAATTAGGCGCAGCAGCACAGTTCTCCGTCAGTAAAGACATAAATGTATAGATAAACTAATAATACATTAAAATCAATTAAAGATGTTATTTTATCCCTTTAACCAAGAAGAGGCTCAGTTGAAGCAGTAACTTAAACAAATAGGATGTCCATTTGGTACATTCGGTGGTCAACTGCAATGTCTGCAACAAAAGTACTTAACGATTCTTAACAGTTTGAAATCAATTGGTTTTAACATATTAAAGACTGAAAATAAGAAAATAGCATTGTCTGAAATAACGTATGCCCGAACACCCGGGGCGTGCATCTTTTACGCCGGGCGTATGTGATATTGTCGGCTCTGTTGCGGTAATGTCCTCCACACTGGGCAGAGAGCAGCCAATGATTTTGTGGGCAGTGTTAAAAACTCTCTGTAGGGTTCCCTTGTCCCCCAGCTGTGCTTTCACTATACCCCACCCTGACGCCGTATGCCAGAATGTTTCCTAATGTGGCTTTTTTTTTTTGTCTTCATCTCGTTTTGTTTTTTTTGTAGACTTGGACAGACGACAGGTGACTTTTGTCCCCTTCGAGGAGGTCGTGGCGGGCCAAGCGTCTGTGAAAAAGGACAACATTTACTGCATTAAGCTCTGCCCGGTGGACTCTAGTCAATGGTGAGTGGCCATGTTTTTATTCGACTCAATTGCAGAAGGGTACTGGGCAGTGCGTTACTTAAAAACAGTAATAAGTGACAGTTACTAGTTACTTTATTTCAAAAGTAATTCAGTTTCCCTGGTTTGCACCCACCTTAAATACAGCATTAGTGTTTGTGAAATCACTGATTTATAATTATTATAATTGACAGTATAATAATGTTATATTAAATATATATTATATTAAAGATTAGATAATAATAATGTTATTCTTTGTTTTATAATTATTATTATTGTAATAGATCTACTAGCTAGCACCAGTAGCAGAAAATGTATGGTCTATAGTAGGCATTGGTAGCGAACACAATTCCCAGACATTTATATTACTTACACTGATTAAGACATTCGGCATTAAAGTAAATCGAAACCAGTTTTCCGAAATAACGTATCGGATATGAAAAGGTCACTCATTCCTAACGATGTCCTCGGTCTATTCAGCTCCTTTAATGATTTGCTGCCACAGGCTTCTACAGTGCTTTAAAAAGGCCGTTTCCTTCGGAATTGGGAAAAAAGGTCTTTCTTTAAAATTGCGATTTGTGCAGCTGTACACACAACAGCTGGGATGTTTTTTTTGTAAATTACGGCCCTAAAAATGCAACTCAACATTCAAATCTGCCTCGCTCCATTCCAACTCATACTACTATTCCTGCTGTTTTAGGTTAACAATCCGCATGCATCCTTTGGGGATTCAGTAATGGCTTAGACTGAGAAAAGGTCTGTAAGGTTAGCTCAAATAGGGTTTTCTTGCATGAAATTTGATAAATATCTTCATAAAAATGATACACAAATAGCACGTAGAGAAAATGTACCCAGCTTTTTGCACGATGGCCTTAAGCACTGTCCACAAGAAGGGAAATTGGGTACAAGAATAGTAAAACATTTTAGTAGTTGTACTTTTCTGACCATTGTACATAGTATTTTGTTTTGACCCACCCTGTTATATCAGTTAACGTCAGTAATTGAGACTGTAAATTTTCTGAAACCACACAGCCTTGGTCTGTTCTCATATGCCTGAAGTCTAATCTGTTTGATGATAGTTTAATTGTGATGAAAATTTCAACGTACCGGCTCAACTCTGGCGTTTGTTACACCCGTTTCATCTCAAAACCCAGATGATAAAGGTATTCCCCAATTCTAATAGATGCAAAATGTGAGGAAATAGTTCATGGTTTTTGCATAAAATCTATATATTCCAATTATGTTCAGAGATAATTCATTTTGAAGATAGTCTGTCTGGTCTTTTGAGTTCTTGAAGTGTGATGTCATGTGAGGAAGACCAGCACGCAAGCCAGTTTACCATATTGGATTACCTGTTAATTTGTTAAAGAGGTTATAAGTGTTTCATGGGAGGTTTTGGTAGATATTTGGGAGAATATTTAGGCGTTGTGTTGCAGATAGATGCATTATTAGTACAACAAAGGCGAGTAGCTAAAAAGGGGCTAACTGGCAAAAATAAGTCGCAAAGAGCTAACTAGAGCTAACCAGGACTGATTAACAAAAAGAGGCTGCAGCCCCGGCGGAAAAACACAAGCCAGCCAGGAGTTTACCAAAGAACATGACCAAATTTAACACCATGCAAGCCAGTGTGCACCAACCAGGAAACCCTCAGCAGCTATGCAGCTAATGAGGAGCTAGCTGGACAATATTATACTAACTTTGACACACTTGGCAAAATACTCAATTGAAAAGCAACAATTGCCTTCCTAAAAGGAGCAGAAGTCATAAAAGCAATGAACGTTGTAATAGTGACAGGTAAACTTACCGCCTACCACCTTTTGGAGATCAAAGCAGGCAACTCCGACAAAATTGTCACAAGGCCCCCAGAGAAAGGGTAGGCAAAATTAGAATTTCTCCAAGGAGAAATTAGCATTATGCTGTTCACTACAATCGTTGATTGTTTTGGAGCTGCCTCACATGTAGTGTTAATGGGATTTGCTTTTTGAAAATGTTGTGTTTCTTCAATAATATCACAGCTCGAGACGAAACAAGCCAGTTCGGTCAATTTTGAGTCGAAATTTCTTAAGTTCCCTGGGGTGTTGAATATTTTGCAACATATTTGCATAATTTTTGAGAGCAATACTACATGTTATGAGCCTAACTGAAAAAATAAATTTAGTGTTTGGGAATACCTTTTACAAACACGCGAAAAAAGACTTTATCTTCAGTAGTAACTGATTATGGTGACGAATGTTAGGGCTTTGGAGCTGCACGTGTACAGCGCGGAGGGGTGGTACTGCGACGGTGTGGCGTACCCCAAGCTGGCCTGGCTGGAGAGCGAGCTGCTGCCTAAATTGCTGCGTTGGGCCGTAGCGAGTAATAGCTGCCATTTCCCCAACACCTTGTCGCTGCTGCCCGTAGAGAAGTACAGTCTGGTGTACCAGCGGCTCAAAGACAAGTACAAGGCTATCGTCAAGGTAAGAGCAAACGCAAGAAGAAAAATGTTTTTAATTTTTAAGATATTTTCTCACACATTTCTTAGTATGGCTTGCCATTTGTAGGTGTGGCCCGAGGTGACTGATCCAGAGAAATTTGTTTACGAAGACGTCGCCATCGCCACCTATCTCCTGGTGAGTGCGGTCTTCTGTTTTTCCAGATCGAACATCAAAAAAATGATTCCATATAAGTTTGACACACTACTGACACCGCATCGAGAAACTTCCTTCTAATTTCACAGACGAAGATCATTAATGTTCTCCACACCCTTTCTAATAGTTCTTTTTTTTCCTTTAAGCAAATTTAGTAAGCCCTCGCTGTATGGCATAGGGAGAGAAAGTATTAGCAGAGCCGCAGACCTGGCCTACTGCTATGGCTAGGCTACGTAACAACTTTATCAGGGCCACCCCTGCCGAGCCTGTATCTCATCAATCCCAGTTCCATTACCGATTAAACGGATGACCTGGAGTGGGAGACTGCTAAATTTGTGACCCTTGTACTTTAATCATTACAAATACCTGGCTCAACCCAAGGATACCTGATGTTTCATCCAGCCGCTCTCTACATCGGTTTCTTCGTTTTTTGTGTGTTTTTTTTTATATATATACAAATAACCTAACTGTCAAATAATAATACACGAGGAGACTGTTGAACCGATCAGAATGCAGAACACAATGAGCGTTTCAAATCAGTGAAGTAGCGAAACTGCGAAAAGTAATCTACATTGTAGTGAGGGACTGCTGTATGATATTTTTATCAATAGGAATTCTGCCAACAACTAACATAGGTATGAATTGGCATCCATCGATTACTACTGTTTCGCAGATAAATGGCGTAACGTTATATGCTAAATGAGTCCACATTTAGGAGTTTACCCCAAAAATGATTTTAGAAAATTGGAATTGAGTGTTTGTTTTATTCTTTGTAGGTCCTTTGGTCAGAGGAGAGAGCGGAACTTGACACAGATGCCTGTCAGTCTTTCGTGGACCTGGGTTGCGGAAATGGACTTCTGGTGCACATCCTCACCAATGAAGGGGTAAGTGAGCCTTTTTTTTCTCTTAAATTTTCCGTTCTGACTTAAAATTCTCCAGTATCCATAGACGTTTCATTTCCAGAAATCCGTGACGGGGCGCATATTTCACACCTAGGCCTTCAGTAGTGCTACATCTGACTGAATCAAACCCTCAATAGCTATTTAATAGCTATAGAATATTTACTGCAGGTACAGCTGCGATACATATAAAAAACATAAATAATAACCTCACGAAATTGCAATATTTTGTAGGGATACATTTTACTCACCAAAAATCCTTTAGTCGTGCAAAAAATCCATCCTTTCTAACCTCAAGATTTCAATTGCTCTGTCGTACGGATCACACGAGAGTTTCATTTCCATCAAGAAGTTCTTTTATACTGCCATCGAAACTTATGCTGAAAGTCTAGACTTTCCTGTCATATTTCTGGCATAGGAATTTATTCGATTTTAGGCTGAAAATGGCCATTCGATAGAAGCAGTGGACACGGGGTGCGTTTTCTTCACCTTTCCATTGTGATACTTCCATTATCACCCCCTAGCCAGTCATAGTTTGTGAAACCGCTCACATTTTTCTAGGCCAGCTAGAAGGCCTTGGCCAACTCGAAATCTGATTCGCTAAACCAACTGCTTTACCGACTGCATTTTTTATGCCTCAGGGCCTGCAGAACTGATTGTGAAGGCCTCGGGGTAGATTTTGGCCCCTTGAAACAAGTAATAGCTGAAAAGTGATTGATTCAATGCTTGGATATGAAAGATAAGTGCAACCAGTGGAAAAATCAATGAAAGGAAGCTGACAGACAATTTAGAAATATATTTAGTATTCGTAGACACAATATAATTAACATCACATGATTCAGATATTTTTTAGGCTAGCGAAGAAGGCCTTGCAGGCCCTGACAGCTTGCCACTGCGTATTTGTATCTATCTATTTTAAAACACAAATTAGAAAATTACTTAAATACAGCATTTAACTTTGATATTTCGCTTAACTAAAATATTTATTTAGAGAAGAGTTGCACTCCATTGGGGAAAAAAATGGCATAGGAGCTTGACTATGAGAAAAAAGATTGGATACAGAGTCTGGAATCAGATACCTTGGCAATATATAAGGAAAAAAAGACGTATATGATTTTTCTAAATAAATATACGTGCAGACTTGTAAGGACTTGTCATCTGTAATTTGTTTCAAGATGAACCATTCCAGAACATTGTGTTTTTAGGCAAATACAACCCCTTTAAACATTTTGGGTTGCTGATTAATGGTTTAGGACTCAATTGACAATATCTTATTTTTTTCTGTTCTGACTTAACCTCAGAAAACAAGTATGGTAGGTAGTTACTCTACAACTTTGTTCTCATGAAATGTTTACATTTCTTTGTACAATGTGTAGGGATTTTTCTAGCTTTAATTTTAAAGATTGTTAGGATTGAAACAAATTATTCTTTACTGCAATCAGTAAATGAATATTCCTCTAGGTGTTAGTTGTTCTCCACCATAAATGTTTTTATTTCTCTGAAGGATGCTAGAATTTCCTACACTGATTAGAATTTAAATTACGTGGTTACTTGAGTTCTTTGAGTTCTGATATGAATTACTAATCCCAAGAAAATTAATTCAATGAACCAGGCTGATTGAGATAGTGCGCACACAATTTATTAACACAGAGAATTATTGATAGAAAAAAAGGAGGGGGGGAGGCGGCGGAGATTATGGGAGTTTTCCACCGCTGAAAGTTAGCAGCACAAAAAGAAAGTTTCCCGCTATAATGCTAGTCGATTTGGGGAGATTCCCTTGTACAGAAAAAAAGCTTATTCCCAAGAACCAGCAAACAGGGTGTTAAATCTAAAACTATCCTCTTACTTGTTGTTACGGAAAGATTTGGTCTCGTGCCCCGGATGGTCGCAACGTGTGGCCCACATGCTGAACTCAAGGCCGCAGAGCTAGCCCGCACGGCCGCGTCATGTGGCCGGCGTGCGATGAGTCATTCAGGTAGGTGAAAAAGAGGATGAGCTATCGATCAGCTCCTATTTTTGCATGGACCAGAGACGCTTGACTGGTCATGGTCTCAATATGAGACCACCAGGATTGGATGACGGTGTTTGAAGTTGCTTAACTTGTTAGAAAGCCAAAAAAGTGAAAAATTTGCGTAATGTTCTGTACTTGAGAATATCCCTCCAATCGACATAATTACGTACAGGGAGAATACATAGCCTTGGATGTTTTAATTACATTCAAAACTTCATGTTATCCGATTTCATTATGGTACATGGTGAATTAGTACGACTAGGAACTGTCCAAAAGTGGATGCAGTTGTACCATCCATTCTAAAGTTCTGAATTACTTGAAACAAAAAATGTGGGAGTCAATTTTGTGCTTGGCTCATTTGTTCTGCAAATGTTATTTTTTTATCTTTTATTTTTGCAGCACCCAGGAAAAGGCATTGATGTCCGCAAGCGCAAGATCTGGGACATGTACGGCCCTGAAACATTGCTGCAGGTGAGACAGAAAATCTTATTGATGGATTGATTGAAAAAGGATTTTCATACATATTGATCTATTCAGTGCAAGGTTTGGACAAAGAAGCCCGATATTTTAACTTCCTGAATTTTCAGGAGGAGGCGATAACTCCCAGTATGAACTTCCTATTCCCGGAGACGGATTGGCTGATTGGGAACCACTCGGACGAGCTCACGCCCTGGATCCCTGTTATCGCGGCCAGGTGAGGCGTTGAGCTTCCTCTTTGGAGAACGTTGTGCGATTAAGGTTCTGTGGTGTACAGGTCTTCCTACTCTTGCCGCTACTTCGTCCTCCCTTGTTGCTTCTACGACTTTTTTGGAAAATACCGGAGGCGGCAGAGCAAAACATCTCAGTACAGGGAGTACATCAACTTCATTGGGGAGGTGAGCCGGGTCAGTGGTTTCCACACGCTCGAGGACTGCCTCAGGATCCCGTCCACCAAACGGGTAAGCAGCAATAATCAAAATGAGGATAAAAAAATATGCGGAAGACTGTTTCGTTCTTACGTAAGCTGCAACTGACCGTAAGCCACAAATGCTCGGAGTGTGACATGAGATTTTTACCAAGAAAGCCTTTACACAGTTTCAAAGTTTGAACTCGTTCAATAGAAGGATGTTTCTCTCAAATGGGAAGAGCTGGCTGGTGCTAAGCAATTTTTGCCATCCATCCATCCATCCATTATCTGCACCGCTTATCCTCAGTAGGGTCACGGGGGTGCTGGAGCCCATCCTTGGGCAGTGGGCAGGGCACACAGGGACAGACAACACTCGCTCATTCAGACCTAGGGATACAATTTGGACGGGCCAATTAACCTGACATGCATGTTTTTGGAATGTGGGAGGAAACCGGAGTGCGTGGAGGAAACCCATGCTAGCACGGGGAGAACATGCAAACTCCACACAGGAGGTTCAATCTCATGACTTTAGAACTGTGCTGCACACGCGCTAACCACTGCTCCGCCGTGCTGCTCACTGAGTACTGTATCTTAAACACTTGTTTCCAAGAAAGCTTTTTGTGAAATGGCTTTCTGTAAAAGGATGCATTTTAGGGATAACTTCTGTGCTATTTTTGTTGCATTTGTGAGGGATCAAGAGGTCGCAGGTTCGATTCCCGGCTCCTCCGTGTTATATGTCGAAGTGTCCTTGGGCAAGACACTGAATCCCTAATGCCCCCGATAGCAGGTAGTTGCCTTGCATGGCTGACGCTGCTATCGGTCAGTTAGTTTTAAAAGGGAAAAGTGTGAAGCACATTGTAAAGCGCTTTTGGAGGTCTTCATTGACCTGAAAAGCGCTATATAAATGCAGACCATTTACATTTACACTTACATTGTAATACCTTCAATATCTAAACAATGCCACCCATAAATACAAAGTCACTTTTTTGCAGCACAGGCGACGTGTACAATTGAGATTTGCTGCTGTAATAAAAAATTAGTTGTAAGTGTGCAAATTTTGTGAAAAAAATCAAAGGCATGTTTAGCTTTCAGCTTGCAGTGTTTGAAAGACATTATGTGTACTCTAAATTTGGCAACAAAATCATTTTTCCCCAGTAATTAAGAATGTAGTGTTGTTGGCCTGGAAAGGGATGGGTGCCACCAGGCTGTACTTGCCTAAAATCTACTACAGGAAGTTGTGTCCCTATAACCCTAGTGGTTAAGGGAACCACAACCAACCATCAGTATTGTCACATACACGTACAAAGCAGGATGAAGCTTTACACTGAAAAACAGTGGTCATATCAGGAGGCTTCTCCTTTTGATAACCATGGAAACCAGTACTATCAATTTAATGTGGGGAAGCACCCCAAAAAACCGCCTGGAGAGGAACGGGCGCCACAGGAATTGGTGCCCCTGCTACCTAGGTAGTTAAGAGAAGCGTGAAATTATATATATTTTGTTTAGTTAAACTTCCTGTGGATATTTGGACTCCATACAAATGCTTTACACGATCCATAAATTGGTATTGTTATATAAGCCGCATGGTGAGAACCCTAATTTATGGACTATGACCCGCCCCTGATTATAAACTGGGGCAGCACGGCGGTTCAGTGGTTAGCACGTCTGCGGGACAGTTCTGAGGCCATGAGGTCAAACCTTCCTGTGTGGAGTTTGCATGTTCTCCCCATGCTTGTGTGGGTTTCCTCCGGGCACTCCTCCCACATTTCAAAAACATGCATGTCAGGTTAATTGGCCGGTCTAAATTGTCCCTAGGTGTGAATGAGCAAGTGTGTGCCCTGCAACTGGCTGGCAACCAGTTCAGGGTGTCCCCTGCCCACTGCCCGAAGATGGCTGGGATGGGCTCCAGCACCCCCGCGACCCTACTGACGATAAGCGGTGCAGATGATGGATGGATGATTATAGGCTGCACCCAAATAAATCCAAAATAAATATGTTTTTTAACCCGCACCTGACTATAAGTTGCATGTGCCCACTCTGTAACATGAGATATTTACAAGTCCAGTACTAGTTCGGGCCGCCTGGTTTCGTTACCCCTGAAGGCTTTTGTTTGACTTTTTCATTGCTCCAGTCCTTCCCACCCCCGTTTCCAGTGTTTGACCATTGATTGATGTGAAGTTCACGCGCAGCAGTTTTGTATCCGTCTTTATCAGCCCGCTCGATTGCTTTTAACTTGAAAGCGGCATCCTTTTGGCATTTTCCATGAAGGTGTGTTATTTCTAATTTAATTTATGTACAAATCGCTTCTTCTTCTATCACGTTGATTGGCTGTTGTAACTTGCGTCTTCCTGTCTCACTCTTAACTTCTCTGCTCAAGGGACCCTGGCCATATTCCCCATCTCTGCATGAGCAAAAATATGGTAAAAATGCCTGTTTTTGTCTGACTTTTTAAAAATTGTTGATCTGCAGGTGTGCCTTCTTGGAAAAAGACGAACGTACCAAGCAAGCGAAGAAACCCGAGTGGAGAACGAGCGAGCAAGTTACATCCAGAATCGCGGTGCCATGCCTGAAGACGACAGGAGTCCGGGAGATGGCTGGGGGTCAGGTTTCCGCCCCAGAGAGCGAACAGAAGTCGTGCGCAATTGCATGGCGCTCTCTCGAGACCTGGTGGACGGCGTGGTGCTCTGCGTGGCTGAAGCCCTCCTAGGAATGGAAGACAATAGACAGTCCTCAGGGGACTGGAAGCAAGGAGGTAAAATTACCATGATATAGCACCTACAGAGCTGTGAAAAAGGGGATGGGGCGGAGTCCCCCCACAGAACCAAGTTAAAAATTACAGATACATCTCTCTGAGTTAAAAACTGTATGCTAACTCATAATGCAAACAACTCTATGCAACCGGTTCTCTACCATCATCTTCTAGATCCATCACTACTCTCGCAATTGCCTTGGGAATTGTCTAGTTTCATTTATTATGGCACAAAAAATCAAAACCTATCTGGGCCTATGTGAAAAAGTAGTTCTACACACCAGAATTCATTATTCCGTCCATCACAGCAGTTGTCCTGGTCCTGAGGCAGCAAAGCAGCAGGCTTAACTGCTGGCTTCATGTTTTTTGGGTGAAAAGCTGTGCCATTTTTACACCAGATGTAACGGGCTGTCGACCTTCCAAAAGATTCTTGACTCATCAGTCCACAAAATGTTTTTTTTTTTTTTTTTTTTTTTTTTTTTTCCAAAAGTTTTGAGGATAATCAAGATGCTTTTGGGCAAATGTGAGAAGACTATGTTCTTTTGCGACAGTGGTGGTTTTCGCTCGGGAACTCACTAATGGATGCCATTTCTGACCAGAGTCTTTCGTATAGTGAAGTCATGAAGACTGACCTTAACTGAGGCCAGCGAGGCTTGCAGTTCCTCAGATGTTTTTTCAGGTTCTTCTGTAACCTCCTGGATGAACCGTCGTCGCACTTTTGGAGTAGTCTTAGTTGGTTAACCACTCCTGAGAAGGTTTGCCACTGTTCCCAGTTTTGTGTATATGTGGATAATGGCTTTGACAGTGGTTCGCTGGAGCCCAACAGCCTTGAAAATGGCTTTGTGACTTTTTCAACCACTTTTTTTTCTAATTTCGGGAGATTTTGTTGCCTACTTCACTTTGTCTAACAGTTTAAATTTAAATGATTTCACGATTTAACACTGGTTGTGGAAATCATTTTTGGCCAAGGCCTGTGGAAATTAACTCTGCTTTGACAACGATTAATTTGTGATTTACAGAAGGTTCTAAGTTTGATGAGTGGGCATTATTTGAATAACGAGCAGAGTCTAAATTAACTTGAATAAAAGCCAACAATTTAATATACCAGTGACAACATTTGAAATAGATTTTAATGAAACAAAAACTCTTATTATGGTGTTACATGAGAAATTCTAAATTTGGTTTGTATTTGTTTACTAACCCTGTTTTTTTTTCTATTTCAGTTTAATGACCAATCATCTTCTCTGATATCAGTTGATTAAACTATTATTATTACAAAATGTATCAGTATGCACACCAATGGGATTTTACAATCAACCTATATCTGTTCTACGGACAGAATTTCAAATCACAGAATAAAACACCTCAAATTTCAATTACAATTGAAAAGAATGACAAGGACGTTTGTCAAATGAGCCAAGAAAACACATTCCGGGGAATCCCGAATCCACGGGTATGTGCTACGAGCACACGTTGATTCTCAAAGTTCAGCAGTCCACAGTTAAGAGTAAATGATTTATCAATTTCCTACTGCATCTTGGATGTGGGGGTCTATGATGAATCAGATCTTTGTTAGATCCCTGGTCTGGTTAGCTCCCCACTCGGATAACCATAATCCAAGGAATCAATGAAAACTCCCACGAGGGAAAAGAAACCTGGAGTTTGAAAAATGCCACCAAAGGGAATGTATTCCCAGCCTGTGTTGGTTACAATCATTTGTAAATGTAGACGGAAAATTGGCAAGTCAAGTAACGATATAAAATAAACGGAGACAAAAATGAAAAGGTGATCTCAAATTTGATTTAAATGTTATAATCTGTTATCATTAGCTATGTTATCTTGTTTCTTGTTGTCCGTTGTGAATCACACCGTCTCCAAGTGGAGTCAAAATGAAGAAAAGGAGAGATTTGGTTTTCCAATTTCTATTGATGGTCACAGGTTAGGCCTGTCGTCTACGCTGGCGAGCTCGTTCTGCCCGCAGCGAATTTCGGAGCAGACCGTGTATCCGCCTCGCCCCGGAAATATGTACAAAAGCAGAGAAGTTTTGACAGAGAGGGAGACGTTGTTTATTGATATTCGTCAGCGTTCAAAACAGCATTCTCATTCGTCTAAGAGACAATCGGCTTTCTTATACCCTCCGGAGCAAAAACATCACGTCAGAAATATCACGTGTTGCTTAGTGCGTCCTCTCCCGATGACGCGCTTGTTTTTCTCAAAGTGCATGCTTCCAGGAATTGACAGTGTTCCTCTCAGAATCGACCCATCTCAGCCAAGTCGCCGTGACCCAGCCAAGTTCCTGACAGCTTCGCTGACATTTAAACTCGGGAGAAACAAGCCTGGAATTTCCTGTCTAAACAAATGTGTCGTCATTATGTTGATAAGCTCCGACATCCACAACACGAGCAATGACAAAATACGTGCGATCGGTTCTTGCGATGATGTGTACAATGTGTTTTTGTTCCCAAAACTTTATTGAAACAAGGGCAATTCATTTTTTTGCTAATTCAAATCATGTATTTCATTTGCTAATTTACTTATTTACTACGATGTGTTACCTATCAAATTTTTTGGGGAAAAATTTTTAAAAGGCCATCCTCGTTGATTAAACTTGCTCATCAAGAATTTGAAATTTGCTTCACAGAAAAGTCAAAACTCTCGACTCAAATAAATAGAAATACAGCAGAAATTGTCCACAAAAAAAAGAAGACTTGAATCTGGTTTGGTCCATTTTCTCTTATTAATTTATTTCCTACTAGCTTTTTAACGGGGTTTACATCGAGGCCTCAAATTTCTGGTGATTACTGCTTTCAGGTAGTTTAGGTGTGGGCGAGGTGGCGGCACTGTTGAGTCAGGACACACTCAAAGAGCTCAAGAACGAATGCGGCGGCTTGAAGACTCTGCTCAAGAACAACCACCAAGTTTTTCAAGGTACACCCAAATCGCGTCGCATCCTATAAAATCTCATTTGCCGGTGTCTAAAATTCACAACAACATAGAGTACAGCGCTACCTTTACCTACAAATGTCTCTCCATAAGAAAGTTTCAGGTTCCGGAGTAACTGAACGGGAAAATGTTGCCTCTAGTTTCAAAGGCGTTTCAGGATACAAAGTCAGAAATTAAGTACAGCACGTGCTTTAATTAGCTGCTCCAATAGTTTCCAGAACGTAACCAAAAATGGGCTTTCAGCTAAAATCTACATGGCAACCCAACGCATATGCGGGCTCCCAGCATGCGGACTACCAGCATGCTCTTTGTGTCACCGTCACAGTTCAGAAAATAGGAGGATAGCAATCATTCAGCCTAAATTAAAGACACTCGTTACTACTGGAAAAAGTGTTGACATGTCAGGCTATCGCTACGTCTGCCTCGCGCATTTCTGACGGATTGTGAAAAGCCGGCAAAAGCAGACGTCATTGGATGAGTTTTTCAAGAAATGTGAGGCAAAAAGGTAAATGAATATTTTGATTATTGTCTTTTCTTAGTTTTTTTACATAATGTGCCTCTCGTTTTATGTATATTTTGCGGTTATCTTATTTTAACATTCATTTTTCATGTTCTGATGCTCTTTTGATTTATTAAATACACTCTACTTTTGCGGGCCTTGGAACAGATAAGCGCATTTACAGTGGGACCTCGCTACTTCGCGGTTCAACGTTCGCGGTTTGTAATGGTTTAAAAAAAAAAAAAATGTTTTTTTTTTTGAAGGGGCGTCGCTACTTTGCAGATTTTCACTTTTTGCGGCCGACGACCCTAGCACGGCGCGCCTTTCTCGTTTCCCGGCGCGCAATTTCAATGCGGCTTCCGCTTCACCGCCCCCCCCCTAACCCCACAGGTCCCCCCAGCTACCCCTTTCCCCCCGCGGCCGCCGTCGAGGGCCGTGTAGCGCCATGTAGAGCCATCGCGGCCCGGGCGGGAGACGCCGGCCTCTGCGCCGAGCGCCCGACCCGCTCGGCTTGTCGCGCCCGAAAGTACCCGCGCCGGGGGTTAGGGGCTCGCTCGCGGGAGCAACCGAACGGCACCCGCGGTGCGGCGCAAGTGTAAGCCCTGTCGTGAATTTGTCTCCGATCGTCCCGGGCGGACGTAAAATCGCCCAGCTGTACGACTCTTAGCGGTGGATCACTCGGCTCGTGCGTCGATGAAGAACGCAGCTAGCTGCGAGAACTAATGTGATTTGCAGCTGCGATTGGCTGGCAACCAGTTCAGGGTGTCCCCTGCCCACTACCCGGAGATGGCTGGGATGGGCTCCAGCCCCCCCGCGACCCTAATCATGATGAGCGGTGCAGATAATGAGATGAGATTTTATTTATTTATTGAAGGGGCGTCGCTACTTCGCAGATTTTCACCTTTTGCGGGTGGTTTTGGTCCCCATTAACTGCGATAACCGAGGTCTCACTTTACATTCAAAATGCGTCTCTACTTACGTAGTTTTCAGGTTACAAAACTACTCCCAGAACAAATTAAATTCGTAAGTAGAGGCACCACTTTATTACATCAGTTATCGCGGTGAAATGTGGAAATCTGAAAAGAAGCAACAACCCTTTATAAAAGCGCCCAAGAGTCCATTTTACCCTACCAACTTAAAGTATACAACTGTAACAAACTAAAGTTCTACTAATAAAAAAACAAAACACAGAATTGTAGTTGAATGAATGGAATTATTTGTGTATTATACAAAAGTACAACAATATTGAAGGGCTTCTCCTTTTAGTGTAAGAAAAACGGTCAAGAGCGCTGCACTTTAGCTCCGGGTATCCTTGGATTGAGACAGGTCTCTGCGATGATCAAAATACAACCATCCTGAATGTAGCAGTTTCCTAAAAGTTTTAGCTTCAGGTCATCAGTTTCATATATTTGGAGTTGGTGAGAAATAGGTTTGTGAGAGTTGCTACATAGCCAAGCCGTGGTAGGCCGAACCCGCCGCGCCGCTATTGATTTCTTTCCCGATGCCGCCTCAGTCTCATGCCGAACCAGATAATAATCCATTGAGCACCTGCTGGGATTATTTTTCTTTCTTTGCCCTCTTGTAACTTTTATCATAAGTCAGTTGAATTGATGAATTTATTTTCAATGTAACAAGGTGCTTCGCAGTTTGTTTTGGGTGGGCACATAGACTTGTGCGCCCGCCTGACCCTACTGGTTGACTGACAGCCTACACCAGCCTATCACAGTCAAGCCCATATAACACACACACACACACACATATACTCAAACAACCAGCCCCAATGATAGCATTTGCTGTATGCTGTCTTCTGCAGATTACAATTCACAATGACAATAAAGACAACTCAATTCAAATTTTGGGAAGCAGTGAACCAGCGATAACCGAAGCGCAAAGTAGGGAGGTGTCTTTGAGTTTCAGTATCTTTGTTTTTTTTTTTCAGTGGAAGGAGGAATGGTGCGCATCCGAGACTGGCGAGATGGGAAACCCTGCAGGACGCGAGGCAAGGGGAAAGCAAAAGTGTCCCCCGACGCTCTGAAAACCAGCCTCTGCTGGTTTGACCGCCACCACCCTCAGGGTTGCCCCCTGCAGGCCGAAAGGTGTACCTTCGCTCATGGACCGGAAGAGTTGCGAGCGTCCACCAGAACTTTGAAAAACAGGACAAACGGCGCCTTCAAATTTGAATTGAGAAACTGAGACTTTTACAGTAGTGTTAAAAGTTACGATTTCAGCTTTTTGCAACATTTTCATACATTTATGGAGCAAATGCAGAAGGGTTTGGGTAAAAAAAATTATTTTCATTTTAATGAATGATGTTGAATATTCTTGCCAAACAAAAGTTTAGTATGATTTCATTTATTTGACTTTTTGAATGGAACCGTTTACTGTTATTGGCAAGTAGCTTTTCCTTTGTGGCTTTTTCATGCTATGCAGACGCTGCCCTACTTACAAATGAGGTTCTTGACGATCGTTCGTAAGTTGAATTTGTAAGTTGCTTCAGTGCTATATTTTGTATGTTTAAGGCTTGTATAAGTAACTGACACAAAAAATCCATGAAATAATATGCTCTATAAAGTGAAGTTTAACTTACTTTTGGGAGATGGGCTTCAAGAGTTAGGCGACTTCCTCCTCCGTGGCAGAAAAAAAGCGATCCGACCATTTTCAAAACCGCATCAATCTTTCTTATTCCAGTTTAATTTCAAAAGAAACTGCTCGCCTCTTCTTTACACTTTACCAACCATATTAAATGAATGCATGAGATATTAAACAATAAAAATGTCAAAGTTCTTAGCATGCTGGAAATACAGTATAGAATGTTTACACACAAGTTTTTGTGAAAAATTCCTCGGTGTTGTGTCGTAGGTGGATGCAGTAATAATGCAACAAAAGGCGAACAGCCAAAAAAGGACCAACAGGCCAAAATAAAACAAATGGAGAGCTATCAACTGGGAGTTAACTGGGACCAATCAACAAAAGGCCGCCTTAGCTTCAGGGGAAAGAATGCGAACCCGGCCGACTGACCAAACTGCGAACCAACAATGAAAAGCGGCAATAGCTGTGGCGATAAACACGAAGTTTGCCGGCAATTAACCAACGGACACTGCAAAACCGGTTCTAATGCCAGGATAGCCAGCCAAACAATCCAGCCAACGAGTGCCAACCGGAAGCGGACAAAATAGGAAACCCTCAGCAGGACCGACGTTAACGAGGAGCTAGCCAAACTAAATTATAACATCTGCAGTGGTCACTCTGTGGCAAAAAACACGAAAGAAAAGCCACGATTGCCTATCGAAAAGTAGGCAAAGAAGGCACACATGCTATAACAGGGACCGGTAAACTTACTTTTGGAGGTCAAGGCACGCAACTCCGACCAAACGGTCATAAGGCCCCTAGCGACAGGGTCAGCAAAGTTCCAAGAAAAAATAAACGGTATGAAATCGCTGTTCACTATAATTTCTATTTTGCTGCTCACATGTTGTGTTAATAGGATTCGCCACATTGAAATTGTTTTCTTCCCCCAGTGACATCACAGCTTTACAGGAAACAAGCCAGACGGGATCATTTTGAGACTAGATTTCTGGAGTGCTCGAGCAAGTGGAATATTTGTGCAATTACACTACGTATTTTGTGCCTAATTGAAAGAAAATTCTGTTTGGAAATACAGTATACCTAACCTGTCAAGCTCCAGGGCCCCATGCCCTTACAAACTGTCGTATTTTCCCTTATAAAATACAAAATAATCTTACACCATATTTTTTTCCCAAACGTGTTTATTTATGTAGTTAAACATGTTATATTGTACATGTGTTTCGTTATATCATATATATTGTTGATTAACATTTTGTTTTGAGATATGAGTTGCTCGACATGAGGTTTATTACAAAAAAAGTTCAAAAATGAAGTCGCTTGGATGTTCACTGTAGAAGGAAAAAAATACATGCAATTATAATTAAGTAGAATAATACATTTTCTTATTCAAATTATGAATTTATTTTCTGCATTAAATTATTGCTGGTTACATACTGATTAAAGGGATCTCCACAAACCTGTCTTTTTTTCATTTTCTCCTTTTATACTTCCTTTTTTTCTTACCTCCTTCTACAACATAATAATTTGTAATAGATTGCATCAAAGCAAGTGAGCCGTTTGAGAGCCGGCTCTCTCTAATGAGTTTAGCCGAAAAAGCCTGTTATCTAAAAAGAGACGGACTTCCGTTCACTACATAACTACCAAATGAAATCCGAGGCGGCAGATGCACGCGCACAGTAGCATCAAACCGCTCGCTTCGTTTGCAACGGAAAAAAACGATATCGAGATAGAGACTACCGCAGCGAACTCGTTTGACTTGATTGATCTGCCGTTTTGTGATAGTCTGTGTATACCGGATGGTACCCATCATTGACAAATTTGCGTTTTTCCGTACAGATTTCCTTGTACGTCGTACTCGTCTTAAAATGCATAATGAACGTACTTTGTACGGCAAAAACGTACAGGATGACCAGGGTTGGATAGGGTTACTTTAACTTGATTACTTTCAATTACTTTTGGATTACTCCAATACCAAATATGCTAATAAAAGACAAAAGAAACTAAATATGACTAAAATTATGACTCACATCACGTGGTAAGCTTTCTCTCCTGGCTTTGATCTCTCTGATCTCCGGCAAAACTAACATACAATGCGACAGAAACAAAATGAAAATAAATCCAAACAGCTTGCCAACATCATTTTTGCCGTTCCATGTATTCCGTTACTCCCCAAGCCTGCACAAAATTTAGTAATTTTATTCATATTTAGTTTATTTTGTCTTTTATTAGCATATTTGGTATTGGAGTAATCCAAAAGTAATTGAAAGTAATCCAGTTAAAGTAACCCTACACAACCCTGAGGATGACAGATATGCTAATTGGAAGAAAATTCTGTACGGAAATACACTACCTTTCGTAAGCTCTGTTGCAGGGAAACACCACCATCTGCAGGATAGAAAGTTAAATGCACCCTGAAAGCAAAATGGAATAGACGGGGGCGCGCTGGTGCAGCCAACTTCTGCGTGGTCGTGAGCGCGCACGCGAGACGAGACCAGGGATTCTTCAGCATCGGTGGCTTTCAGCGGTGCGGCCATGGGCTTCTACGGGACCTTGAAGCTCATATTCTCCAAGGTGAGTTCGCGAGGGGGAATCTTTTCCACCCAAAAGACTCGAAACGAGCGTGCTTTCGCAATGACGAGGCGATTCGAGCTGCGCGTGCGCGTTGTCCACTGCGGCTCCGGGAAGAAGAGAACGTGAGAGAGCGATGATTCAGAACAGAACCGCCAAAAACACTATAAACATAAAAAACAGTATGACATCTTAGAAAGGTTGTGGTCCCAAGTCGTGGGATTATTATTGCTTATCTCGGAAAGGCTTTCTTGCAAACGATTTTTTTTTAGCTCGGATGAGGGCCGGGGAGCGTTAACGGTTAATATGCTCGATTGCATTCTTATCAGCAATACCTGGTAATAAATAAACTGCGACCAGATATTCAGCATTTAAGATTCCAGTTGACAACACGAATTTGTAAAAATGTCGTTTCCCGGTCACTTGGTGAAAGTCAGTGAAGGAGCTGGGAGCCAATCGAGGCTTCAAAATACTTGATTGGCTGGCGATGGATGCTTCCGTTCAGAATCTCTGCTAACTTAGTGCACTTGACGTCTTGCTGCTGCATTGGGAATTGTTTTCTCCCGATAATAATACTCTACAGTTCAAATCTAGTGGTTCAGAATTTGACGACAGATCCTCATACTTGTGGGGGGGGCAATACTAGGAAATTTGGGGTATTGATCCAAATAAATACAAGGTAGTATCGGTCGATATTGTTCCGATACTGATGCTATTTTGGGGGGAAATGTCATGATCATTGAATAATTGGACCCCCTCCCTACCTCCATTAACTTAGTTCATAATGAAAAGAAACACCACACAGAGATTTTAGGCACTAAAAATGTTTTCGTTTGTTGGTTAAAAAACGAAATTGCAAAGTTTAACCAAATAAAAATATTTGTATTAAACCAGGGGTGTCAAACTCATTTTAACTCGGGGGGCCACACGATAGAACAAACTCTGTCGGGGGCCGGACTATTAGATTAAAGAGAAAGAAAAAGAGAGATAAAGAAATAAGAGAAAGAGGGAGGGAAAAGGAGAGAGGGCGGGACAAAGAAAGAAAAAGAGAGAGAGGGAGAGAGCGTGAGAAACGAAAGATAAAAAGTTGTGAGAGAGGGGGAAAAGAAAGGGAGAGGAAGAAAGAAATCCAAAGAGAAATAGAAAGACAGAAGGAGAGAAAAGAAAGCACGAAGTGTATGAAGAGAGAAAGACAAAAGAGAGAAAAGGAAAAAAGGATGTTAGAGCAAAAGAAGTTAAAAAGACACAGAGAGAGAAAAAGACAAAAAACAACAAAGGAGGTGAAAAAGAGACATAGAGAGTGAAAGACAGAGAGTGGGAGAAAAAGGGTGGAAAAGAGAGAGAGTGAGAGAAAGAAAGAAATACAAGTACAGTGTCTTTGTTCAAGGTACCTGGCTTTGGCGACATCAAGTTGACATATTTCAACCTGCAGCTTGTTTTTCTCTTGCACTTCTCTGAGTGTTGTCTCACGGGCCAGATTCAATCCATTAGCAGGCCTGATCTGGCCCGCGGGCCGCCTGTTTGACACCCGTGTATTAAACAGTTTCAGAGCAAATGCGTAGAAAAGCGAGCGAGTCAAACCAACAAAAAAATGGCAGTATAACAAAATTTAAATACTGTAAAACAATTTCAACTAGAGAACTAAAATAGCTTTCATTGCGCAATATCTTTAAAATAAAGTCAGTAATACAAATAAGGTGTCAATTGTCTTTTATTTGCTCTGTTTCCATACTGTTATTCAAGAACAGCAACATGTTTACGTTTTTGGTAGTAGCGCATTACTCTCTGCAGGGTGAGTTATCATATGTTAATGTAATTTTTTTGTGTTGCCACAGTGGCAGACAACCTTACCACCAAAAAAAAACTGGGTTTTGTCCTTTCCTTTAATTGAAAAAGTCCACACCAGGCTGCGCTTTCCTTTTACCTGTCATTTTTAGCTTGTAGTAGGGGTGGGCACATTGATTTGGCCTGTTTCTTCTGCCTGCCAGGCACTATGCAGAATCTGGTCAGATAGGCAGAATTGCTAAAAGTGGCCTGTCAGTCTTGCAGTCAGGCATACCATTTAGAGAGCTGCTAAGGGTGCTCTGTAAGCGGGCAAAGGGCCGTGCTGTCTACTTGTAGAATCAGCGCTGTGAGGGAATTGTTGAAGGAGTGACTTATTGACCCCAGGACGATAGTAAACAAATTATTGATTTGGGTTGATACTATCAAGACGACTTAAAAATGATTTCTGTGAAGGTTTTAGAAAGCATTGAGGATAACTGAGGGGAAGCTTAAAATAACAAGAGAAGACACTGACAGATTTTGAACTTGCAAGGAGGACTGGGTGAGAAGCCTTCATTTAGGAAAGTCCAGCCTAAGCCCTCTTTTTTTACACATCCTGGGTTACAAAACTAGATCAGTCCTAAACGATGTATAAATAAAGCAGCAACATGATTGGCCAATAGCGACAATGATGCAATAGTCAAGACAACGAACATCATTGTGCGATAATAGTCAAAATAACAAATCGGCATCCTATAAAATCTCATTTTGCCAGCGTCCAATATTGAAAACAGAATAAACGTATCACATTCTCGCATAATAAATTTAATTTCTGTGTGAAGTATTATAAAACATACGTCAACAAATAAAGCAAATAAGATCCAGCAAGCAGCAGCAAAATAAAGTGTTATGTGCTTATTCATTCAAATTTTCAGAAATGAGTTAGTTTTGCAATTTAAAAAATAGTTAAAAACAACTGGCCAAATAGTATAGCAAAAATAATAGCAACAACAGTTATGGATAAAAAAAAAAAAAGAAACAAAATGGTGATGTCCTCTCTGCTTTCTACCGATTGTCTCTGGTCATGAATGAACTGGATTATGATTGTGCTTAGTGTGATGCTGCCTGGGTGCCTGGGACCAACACGATGTCAATGGTTTCACAAAGACTTTTTGTACTCAAGTAGCACAGCTGGGAAGATCTCCATAGATATCCATCAATCACCTTTTCCAATTCTTAAACAGACAAGTTTCTTTTGTTGAATATGACAGTAGGGAGAATATCTCCATGAGGAGAACATCAGCGCCCTCGTACTTTGTACCATAAATTTATTCAGTTATATTTAGGAATGCTTCTTTTGTAATGCAACACAACAATGTCTGTATACTTCATCATTAATACATTTGTAAGAAACTGGATGGTATATTTTTCCCATGCATTACCGAGGTAAAGGAGTCTTTCTTGGCAGATACTTAGAATCAAATCAATTAATCATCTTATTCTGCTAGGCCAGCATCCATTTTCGGATTTCCAAATTGTGGGTCAGCTTCCTTTCATCGTTTCTCCCCTGGTTGAGGCTTCCAGAAGTGCCCACTATATTTAAGCCTTTAACCAATCACATTTCAGCCATTAGTTGTTGCTAGGCTCAGAAATCTACCTAGAGGCCTTCACAAAAATCCTGAAGGCTGTGTCTGATAAAATGAGTCCTCGAAAAAGCTAATGGTTTAGCTAAATTCTGAAATGGCATCTGAGAGCCTGCTAGAGGGCCTTGAGAACATCACCGGTTTCATAAAGTATGATTGGCTAGGGACGGTAATCCACCAAAGCAACAGCCATTAAATGTGAAAAAAACAAGCTGTACAAGGAAATATATTGTGTTGATTTAATAGCAAAGGGTCAGACAACTCTGAAGTGAGCAGGTGGAACAAGGTTCTCTTTGTCACTTTCAGAGGTATGATCTAAAGCCCAAGTATACCCAAACGGTATATTCGGGTCAGGCTAAGCTTTTCTCAACCACTCGTCATTGTTTCTCTTTATCTCTTTTCATACAGTCTTGTTTTCACTCAGATTCAGTAACAAAAGACAGGCTTTACGTGTTGTGTGTCCATGTGGCGCGGGGCCTTAGCGCCCCCACCCCTGTTCTCCCGCCGTCCATGTTGCTGGCTACCCGAGCAGTCAGACCCAAAGATCTGGGCGCACGGCGGGGGCCGGCCAAAACCAACTCTCCTCCCGAGTCCTCACAAATAAAACGGGCAATTTCAGTTCAAAGAGCGAGCATATAGAGCTGGTTCGTTCGCGAAAGACTAGTTCAGACTGGAGCTGAAGGCTTAGGTGTGAAATCCACAGCCTGCCAGTGATGAATAGGAAATTAAAACTCGTGCTTATTTTAATGTCCTCCTTTTCAGGTGAAGCGGAAGCTGGACCACGGTCCTGATGGTCGTCCGTTTTCCACAGGAAAGAAGCAATGTAGGGGTGATGCTTATTTCAGGTACGCTTGGACATTCTGCTGGCCAACGCGGATTTCCATCCCACCTTCCTTATTCCTTTTCCCCCCTTGCCACCTGCAGCTCCCCCAGGACCATTCAGAGCCCGCCCACCACTTTTGGGGAACTCCGGCTGGCCAATGGACATTCGGCTCAGCGGCGGCGCGTCACTTCGGGACCGCCCCCACGCGGTCTCCAAGACTGGCTCCACACCTTTCAGGTACTGCCCTCATTTTCAGTTATCCTTGAGGAACAACACAGAGACTCCTGGTTGATGATTTTTTTTAAAGAGACAGTGTGGAATATTCGACCACTCAATGTCGGATGGTGTAGAGTAGTGGTCCCCAACCTTTTCGGTATGTCTGCTAATATTCTAGCGGCCTGGACCAATAATAGCATTAGTAATTATAACATAATAATGATACGCCTAAATACACTGTGTAATCACTATACCTCAAGGCTCTCAACTGATCTGATTTCAGGACATCAAATTCCAGTATAACAACAAGCTGCAGCCCAAATCAAGAAAAAAATCCACTTTTCAAATGTATCGAACAAAAGGCACTTTAAAGCAAAGAAAGTAGATCATATACACGATCCATCCATTATCTGCACTGCTTATCCTCAGTAGGGTCGTGGGGGTGCTGGAGCCCATCCCAGCAATCTTCGGGCAGAGGGCAGGGGACACCCTGAACTGGTTGCAGGCCAGTCGCAGGGCACACAGGGACAGACTACTCATTCGCTCATACACTCCCAGGGACAATTTGGACCGGCCAATTAACCTGACAAGCATGTTCTTGGAATGTAACATCCAGTGAGTGCCTGGAGGAAATCCACGCAGGTACAGGGAGAACATGCAAACTCCACACAGGGGGTTTGATCTCATGACCTCAGAACTGCACCGCTGTGCTGCCCCAGATTATATACACTTTTTTCAAAAACCAAAACCAAATGACCAGCAAACCAAAACAACTTCAAGTACCATTTATACTTTCATATAAGCCTGCATCGTATTTAAGCAACCCCGTAAAACTCCTTCATAATAGCCAGATACTGAAATAAATTTAAAAGACGAATTAAGCATGTACCTAAATATTGATAATTATTTAATTATGCAGTTGATAAAGATTAAATATACTGGTAAAACTCTAAAAATATGACATTGTAAAACATTTACAGTACTGTACCTTCCAGCAGTGCTTTAATGGCAGACACTCGTACGCCAGTTCGCATTAATTTTCTTCTTCTACTCAAATGCAGTTGTCACTGTTTTCCTCTTTTCTTTCCCTTGATCACTAACTTTTATAGGACCCATTATTATTAGTAGCAAAGAGAAATAAAACCAATATAATCACAATAAAATGAGACATAGTCCCTCTCAAACCTGCCGATTGACTGAACAGGAAGAGATCGAGCAGGGCTTTACCGCCATCTACTGTTAAGGAGTGTAATTTACTCAGTTTTTTTTTGTGTCTTTAGCAAAATTTTCCTGAGGAAACTGACTGCGGCCCACTAAAAACAGGTCCTCGATCCGCTTTTGGGTCCCGACCCACCTAATTGAGTAACACAGATAGACATAGGAAAACGCTTTAGAGGTTATCCCACTATTTTTACTTTCGGTACCATGTTGTTGAATAGGTTTGGCCATGATTAGAATCCTTTATTGACAAAGTAAAACAAAGTAAATACCAAAATAAATGTACATTTTCATGCATACACCACCATTTGCCACCGCGACTTCCTGCATGCTAAGTTTCATAATAAACTCCCATTTTATTCTCTTATTCTTATCTTATTCTTATGTTCAAGTACTATTTGAATATATTTTTAGTAATCAGGTATATCAATATATATCTTATTACTATTTAGGGTTAACTTGGATGATTTTCGGGGGGCCAGTAAAGGATTAATTGGATTTTTATTATTTCTAATGGAGAAAATTTGTGAGAGACACAAGAAATTCTAGACCGAGGAACTATATCATCTTATTTAGACGGGTCACTGCATTGTAAACCGTCAAATGTTCTGCTTCTTATGTGTATTTTTTATACAGGCACCAAAATATGAGTTTTCCAATATCTACCAAATATTTTTCAAAGTGACAATCTGATTAATAATTTCATTTTTTGCTTTGACAAATATCAAAACTGACCTTGAAACACCTTTAAATCTTTAGGCCCCACTTTAAGTGAATAGACATTTTGGTGACCTGAGTATGGTGAGTTTAAAGTTTAGCAGACACTCAAAATAACGAAAGAAACCAATGGATTTTAAGCCTGCACAGAGAACATGGGCGAGAGCCCAGAGAAATTCCAACCTGTTCTAATAGCCCTCCCCTGAACTATTTCTCTTTAATAAATTCTCCTAGGTTACAATAACAGATCCACTCCACATGGTGTGCTATCAAAGAGGAGCAAGATGTTTGGCTGAAAGTTGAAAATGATGTAAATAGTTCCCAATACAGATCTGCCCTACTTACAAACGAGATAGTTGATAAGTTGAATTTGTTCGTAAGTTGCTTCAGTGATATATTTTGTATGTATAAGGCTTGTATAAATAATCTGTATTGTTTTGTACTAAAAACAAAACATTTCATAAAATAATACGCTCTATAAAGATAAATAAAGTGAAGTTTAACTTACTTTTGGGGGATGGGCTTCAACAGTTAGGTGACCTCCACCTCCGTGGTAAAAAGTGGCCGAAAAAAAGCGACCCAACCATTTTCTCAACCGCATCAAGCTTTCTTGTTCCAATTTCATTTCAAAAGAAATGGCTCGCCTCTTCTTTAAACTTGACCAATCATATTGAATGGATGCATGAGATACTAAACAATAAAAATGTCAAAGTTCTTTGCGTGCTTGAGATACAGTGCAGTGTGACATAGACAGTATAGAATGTTTTCACACGAACTAGGAAGGGGAAGCCAGATATTTTTTCTTCCGGGTGGATGCCGGGTAACCTCTCCACCCGTAGCGGCAGAAAGAAGCACTACAGTAATGCCCTGTACTCGGGAAAAGGTGCAAATAATACAAAATCTAACTCACAGCGATGTCCGGATATTTTTTGACATCCTCAATTTTTTTTTCGTATCTACTTTTTTTCGTAAGTCGAATGGTCGTAAGTAGGGGAGTGTCTGTAGTCAAAATAACGAACAATTGTGTGCAATAATAGGCACCCTAAGAAATCTTCTTTGCACGTGTCCAATTTTAAAAACAGGATAAATTGGTCGATTACCGAATGAATGGGACTGTCCCAGTGTTAGTGAACATGTAAATTGATAATTGCCTCTTACAGGCTTGGAGCAGTCGCGAGAGGCTCCTGGTGCTGGATCACTTGATCGACGCATGCGAAACGGGCCAGCTCAAGCATGTGATACAGCTCATCCAGCCGCACTTCCAGAGAGACTTCATTTCCCTTCTGCCTAAAGAGGTGAGCCCGGCCACCTAGCATGCCAGCGCCCCCGTTTATTACCAATGCTCATGACGCGCTCGGGTCCTCAGCTGGCGTTGTACGTCCTGAGTTTCCTGGCTCCCAAAGACCTGTTGCGGGCCGCCCAGACCTGCAGGTACTGGCGGATTCTGGCTGAGGACAATCTGCTCTGGAGAGAAAAGTGCCGCGAGGAAGGTGAGCCTCGTACTTGCGCGTCAAACTGTAAATAGTACCTAACACATACGACACGTCGAGTTCCCAGTCATGACTAAACTCTAGTGATAAGATTCGTATGCAATTCATACATCCGGCAGCGGTTGTTTTCAGTCAATCAGAACGTGAGGCAGAAAACCGGCGTCAATTGAGACTAAAAAATGAGACACTAAATAGAATGTGAAGATCTGGTTTGATCCTACTGTTGCCAAACTTACTTAAGACTTCTATGTCAGAGAATGGGCCTGAGCCCATGTCTCGCATCACCTATGATTGACAGGCTGTTGCCTTTTTGTATAAAGAAATGTGTGGGGTCTAAGAAGCAGACCACTGACGTGTGGGAGAGCTATAAATTGGCTAACTGTAGAAAAAACATCAGGCGAGAGACTTGTTACGTTTTAACCAGCTGCAGCTGGGATAGTAGCGGAAGGATAAGCAACTGGCTTGTCCACACTCACTCACTCTGGGTCACCCCTAGTCTGCCTCTGTGTTTTATTGAAACCACAAGACATACGAAAAGTACCGGTTTGATTAAACAAAAACAAAAAAAACCCTATGGAAAAGTACCGACACCTTTAAACAAAGACAGGAAGACTAAGAGACGGTCAAAAAGAACATCAACTGATTAGAAATACACACCTTGAGCAAATACGTTTACGCCTACTTTACAAAATGAACGACTTATTATTATTATTTGTAAAATCAGCCATCAAGACAAACACACATACAGCCAACCCCCGTTTTAACGCCCACATTTACAGTAAAATCAGTTGGTTACCATCTCAACTAATTCCTTATATCACTGCACTCTATCCAGCCTCACAGCATGATGTGTAGCTCCTCCCTGTCACATTAATTTGGTATATTACCATGAAATAGAAACCTGGACATGCCTTAAAAAATTCCGGAATGGGTTGGTTCTGTCATAGGTAAAAATCTTATCTGCAAAGACAGGCTAAAGACTTTTGACAAACAAATACATTTCTGAAATACGTCACATACCATTGGAAAGCTTAAACTCTAGGGATTCGAGATATGATGATCATTTCGAAACATCAGTCTGAAAAAGATAACCGAAAACTACAAAGCCAATGTAACTCAGCATTACGTCCCTGACCTTCTTCAACTTCTCTGAATGTCTGAGAAAATGGCTTTGCTACATCAAGGACAATCCTTAGAATCCAACCGTGTAAAATATTTACTCCAAAACGCACGATAATGCGGACAAATAAATAGGAATCAGCCTCAAACATTTCTGCTTTGTTGGACATTGCTTCTTGTAATCCCTTCGTTTTGCCACATTATTTCCGTTTACTACAAAACAAATATGGTGGTGAGCTCTTCCCTTTCGAATGACACCTTTTCCGCGATGAAGGTCTGTTTTTTCATGCATAAAGCACAAAGTTACATTAAACTTGTGTTTTCCTCCATACACATTTTCCACCTGTCTTACTCGTACTTCTACTGCTCAGGCGCCCCTGGTGGCCGTAAGTAAAAAAATTCATAAATAAGCCGCATCATTGCATAAGCCGCAGGGTTGAAAGCTCGGGAAAAATTTCGCGGCTTAGGGTCCCAATCTTACAGTATTTCTATGTTTGGTTGGTATGGCGCTTCGGACCTCCTAATGCTTACAAGGTTAACATTTTTGGACACCTTGATGCCATGAAGATCACTCTGCCAATTGAGACCATTTTCTACTGTCTTTTGAGATAAGTTTGAATAATAGGGCGGTATTGGCTCAGCAGGTGGAGCGCTTGTCTTGGGATCAAGAGGTTGCAGGTTCAATTCCCGGCTCCTCCGTGTTATATGTCGAAGTGTCTTTTGGCAAGACACTGTATCCCTAATGCCCCCGATGGCAGGAAGTTGCCTTGCATGGCTGACGCTGCTATCGGTTAGTTAGTGTGTGAAAAAGAAAAGTGTGAAGCACATTGTAAAGCGCTGTGGGGGGGGGTCTTCATTGACTTGAAAAGCACTATATAAATGCAGACCATTTACATTTAATAAGGAAGAAATGATACAGCTATGCTATCAAGAATAGCGACTAGAGTCATTCGCTGTTGTTTCGGCTGCCCCATTTGCTCTGCTTGTGATAAATGGATATCGTAACTATGGTGGGCGTGGAGTTGATGTCAATCAGTGAAGCACCATAGTCATTTCCTCAACACTCCAAAAGTGTACTTCATTGCTGTAATTTGGGTGATGAGGAGCAAAGTATCCATCCCAGGGCAATAGTATCGATCTACTCCAAGTACTTGCTTAGTGTCGATAATATTGATATTTGGATGGATCCGCAACAAGAGATCGACAGACGGGTCGGTGCATCGTCTGCCGTTTTTCGGACCCTGTACGATCCGTCGTGGTGAAGAGGGAGCTGAGCCGAAAGGCAAAGCTCTCGATCTACCGGTCGATCTACGTTCCTACCCTCACCTATGGTCATGAACTGTTGGTTATGACCGAAAGAACACGATCCCAGATACAAGAGGCTGAAATGAGTTTCCTCCGCAGGGTGTCTGGGTTTTCCCTTAGAGGTAAGGTGAGAAGCTCAGTCATCCGGGAGGGACTCGGTGTAGAGACACGGCTCCTCCGCATTGAGAGGAGCCAGTTGGGGTGGCTCGGGCATCAGAAAAGGAAGACTCGTGCACGCCTCTCTCGGGAGGTGCTCTGGGCATGTCCCACCGGCAGGAGGCCCCGGGGACGACCCAGGACACGCCGGAGAGACTATGTCTCTAGGCTGGCCTGGGAACGACTAGGGATCCCGTCGAATGAGATGGAGGAAGTGGTCGGGGATAGGGACGTCTGGGCTTTCCTGTTAAGGCTGCTGCCCCCGCGAGCGGACCCGTGATAAGCGGAAGACAATGAAAGGATGGATGGATCCGCCCACCCATAATCCTCGTTCTGATTTCGTCTGCAGGGCTTTCTGATTGCCCGTCGCCTCGATGGGGGAACCGCATCGCGTGGAAGTCGACGTACGTACGACAGCACCACATCGATAACAAGTGGAGAAACGGGGACGGGCGTCAGCCTAAGGTATCGGCATGCAAGCGCGTGCAAACACAAAGACAGAGTTTTGAGTTTGCACTCCCACAGGTCCTCAAAGGCCACGACGATCACGTGATCACATGTCTCCAATTCAGCGGGGACCTCATCGTGAGCGGCTCGGACGACAACACGCTTAAAGTGTGGTCGGCCGTCACTGGCGAGGTGGGTTTCCTTACCTGATGCAACAAGCCGCCGTGTATTTCCTGACCTGTATGTTTCTGTTTAGTGTTTACGTACGCTGACGGGCCACACGGGCGGCGTGTGGTGCAGTCAGATGACGGCCGTTACCGTTATCAGCGGCTCCACCGACCGGAATCTGCGCGTGTGGAACGCCGAAAGTGGCGAGTGCCTCCACGTGCTGCAAGGACACACTTCCACTGTCCGCTGCATGCATCTCCATGGCAACCGGTGACAACAAAACATTGCTTCTTGTGCATTGACTTGAATTTGGATATTTCAGTAATGATTTTATAATCTGCTCGAGGTTCTGTACACGTTCTTAGGGAGCATAGACCACAAAAGCAGCACAATCCAATAGGACGAATAAATGTTTGTTATTGAAATTGTTCCATTTGGATCCAGTTCAGTCTGTACGTAGGGGATGTAAATGTTCTGCATTTATATAGCGCTTTAAGTCTCTGAAGACCTCCCAAAGCGCTTTACAATGTGCTTCACACTTTTCCCTTTTTAGACACTAACTAACCGACAGCAGCGTCAGACATGCAAGGCAACTACCTGCTATCGGGGGCATTAGGAATTCAGTGTCTTGCCCAAGGGCACTTAGACATATAACATGGAGGACGGGAATCGAACCTGCAACCTCTTGATCCTATCGATGTGTGAGTGTATGTGTAAACAGGTATGTGTGAAGTACTTTGTTTAGCGCTTTGGGAGAACTTCAGTAACTGGTTAACGCGATAGAGGAATGCAGTCCATTTACAAGATTATACATTGAAACCTGAGAACAAAACCTATAAACAGGTTAAATTGTTTTTGGGCGCCTATTCACTTATTTACTTTCTAAACGTTTTTTTAGCACTATTGACTCGGGACATTATCCACTTTCTCAATTCAGATGATTTTTTGTTCCTGTCAAATAAGATGCCTTACCCTCAAAATCAAACTACAAATAAATATCGATTCAAAATGAATGAGGAGGAGATGGGTGCCACTTTGAAAGGCTCAGGATTTTTGTTTGGCTCCCTTGCCCTTCAGGGTGGTGTCTGGATCCCGGGACATGACTGTACGGGTGTGGGACGTGCTGAGTGGGCGCTGCGAGCACGTGTTGACAGGCCACGTGGCGGCCGTGCGCTGCGTCCAGTACGACGGCTGCCGTGTGGTGTCGGGTGGATACGACTACATGGTGAAGGTTTGGGATCCCCAAACCGAAGTGTGTCTCCACACTCTGCAAGGGCACACTAACCGAGTGTATTCACTACAGGTATGCATGTCAAACAGTACACAGCCGAACTGACTCTGTGAACTCTAAAAAAAGCTGGGTAAATAATCATGTATATATACATGTATATATATTTATACAGTAAAACTCCAGATTTGGTTTATCTGGATCTTTGCAAAATCCGGAAAAAAGTATGGTCCGGATGATTTCTAATGTCTTTCTTAAAAGAATCTATGCATATTCCAGATTTTATAATTGAAATCTTCGGCTATTTCAGATGAAAATCCTAATCATTTCAATCCATTGCTATGCATTTTGCCATATCTATTCCGGAGTCGTATTCAAAGTCGACATGCCGTCTTTGACGTCTTCTTCCCGGAAGAGGCTGGACGACGCAACTTTCTCGGAAAGTGTATGCCATCTGTTGGGATTTTTCTAGCTTTAATTTTGAAAATTGTTAGGATTGAAACGAATTATTCTTTAATGCAATCAGTTACCAAATTTTCCACTAGATGTTGCTCGTGCTCCACCATAAACCTATTTTTCTGAAGGATGCTAGAAATTCCTACTGATAAAAAAATTATGTTATTACTTTGAGTTCTGATATGAATTATTATCCCAAGAAAATGGAATCAATGAACCAGGCCGTTTAAAACCCAGGGCAATCACCATCCTAAACAAGCGCACACGAGTGTAGAAAAATATACATCTTGCCTGTAAAGAAAAACGAGTATTCATATCTCATTAGATACCGACTCACTTTGGAATTACTGCTAAATGTTCTTGCACTATTTTTCATTCAACGAAACTCATCATTTAAAAAAATTCCACTAAGCAAAAGTGTGCTTTTTGCAGTTCGACGGCGTTTTTGTGGTGAGCGGCTCCCTTGACACGTCCATCCGAGTGTGGGATGTGGAATCAGGTTGGACGTTTTATGTCAGAAAAATGTGACGAGAGGGCTCTAAATTTTACCGGCCGTGTTTCTACCTTCAGGTGTCTGCGTCCACACACTAACAGGCCACCAATCACTGACCAGCGGGATGGAGCTTCGAGACCACATCCTGGTGTCCGGCAATGCAGATTCCACCGTTCGAGTCTGGAATATCCGGACGGGACGCTGTCTGCACACTCTGCAAGGTGAAAATCTGGCGCCGTTCTATGGGAGAGCGCGGCTAACCGTGCGCCATGGCCACCAGCAGGTCCCAACAAGCACCGGTCGGCAGTGACGTGCTTGCAGTTTTGCCGAGGTCTAGTTTTGTCCAGCTCGGACGATGGTACGGTCAAACTGTGGGACCTCCAGACAGGTGAATGGCTGCGCGACGTGGTGGCGCTGCAGAGCTGTGGGTCAGGTGAGTGTAATTCCCATGCATATTTAGTAGGGTGGAAAAAAATGTTGTAATGATCGTATTATCTTTGGATTATTTTGTTGATTTTTTTGTATCATGCTTCTCCAACATGGTGCCCACAGGCACCAGGTAGACCCTGAAAACACCCGAGTAGCTTACTAGTGATGGGTCATTGTGATTTTCTCGTTAATTTGATTTCTTACATGTTTTAGTGGTTGATTTTAAGTTGTAACAACATATGTTGCTATGTAAATCAAAATGGCAGCCCTTTGCAACAATCGGTAACAAAAAGTAGCTCTCGACTTCAAAAAGGTTGGCTTAAGTAAACTATAACAATAACAATTTCAACCTATGTGTTCTCTTAAAGGGACAGTCTGTATTATTGAAGGCCTCCTAGCAGTAAGAAAAAACTGCATTAAAAAAACTATTGCTTTAAAAAACGAGCAAAATTGCTTGAACTATCATGTAAACATAAACATTTTTTAGAATACTCGTAGCGTATTATGGGTGGTACCGATTAAATTACCGAACGAAGATTTAGAAATCGGAATAAAGAAAACGGTCGATTTGAAGGAAATAAATCTTTTTTTTTTCTTTGTTATTTTTTTTTTCTTGAAAAAGTTGTCGGCTACCCGGGTGGAGACGTTTTGTAAGTTGTACGCCCGACGTAAAATGCCCCGGGCAGACGTTATTTCAGAGACTGATATATATATATATATATATATATATATATATATATATATTTAAGCAAGTATGACATTCTGACAGGCTACTTTACCTTTGCAGAGTATAGCCATAAGAAGGTAGAATGCTTTAATAGCTGAATTTACCTTAACCACAGGCATAAGCAGGAAGGATGTTGGAGGGATGGATGGAAGAACAGACTCCAGCATTTGTCCACAACTATTTACATTTATTACAAAAAATGTCAAGGTGTTACTGGCCCTCTTGGGGGGTATTTTGGGCACATTCCCACCTGTGAATCCGATGACACTGCACCTGAAGAGGCAAAATAAAACAGTATGGAATGTGAAAGCCATTAAGAACTTTCACTTATGGCTAAGTACCATGTTCCACACTCACAGCTATACATGAATGTGATTTTAAAGTACTTTCATATTAATATTACCATTTCAATCGGGGTGGACTTTCTTTCACAGTCTAGCATGGAGCACACCACACAATAGTCTCCTGCATTTCCTAGAAAAAAACGTCAAGTGCATTTGGTTCATCTGTGTAAACTTGATTGGAGGAGCCATTTCTTTATCGGGTCAATGCCATGAAGACTGGCTATAGCTGTCCACCTTTTCTCTCGCGCTTTTGTTTTGTGCAACACATTCCTGTATTTGTCAACAAAGACTTTCGTCTGCCTTTGACTTTTCTGGCATTCTCCTCCAGAGACATCCTCACTTCCTCATAAGCCGTTTCCTTTGGGAGTGTGATGGTGGAAATCTAGAATTTTTGGACAATCACAAAAGAAATTAGGATCATGATACACAGCATGAAACTTTGGTTCACCACCTCACACTTGGAATCATTGAAGAAAAAATATCTTAAAAATTGCCCGTGACTGTGTATGTTGCAATAACAGGGTTCTTGCGGCTTAGGGCAAGTTAAATTCAAGACCTTTTAATGCCTTTTGAAATTAAATTTAAGAGCAAGTCGACAAAAAAAACAATCACAAATATTTCGTGCATTTTATACGCCGTGCCTCGTACTCATTACTTAAGCCAGGACTAAAAACAACGTTCGGACAGACACTTCCCTTTATATACACTTTCTGGGCATGGTCCAAAGTTTTGGTCTCTGTCTCAAGTTGCTATGTTTATTGTGGGTAGACCGAAGACAAGCGTCTGCTCTGAAAGGGCCGACTGAAACCGCATCACCGTTTTGATAGTTCCCTTATTGTGGTCACGCCATGTTGCCACTAAACTAAATCGTGAATTATTAAGACAATTGATGAATGGTACAAAATCTTTTTAATTCAAACAAATATAAATCGGATGTGTTCACATTTTTAAGACTTTCGAAAATTGGATTGAAGACATTTCAATATCAATTTAGGCCTTAATTTCAGAATAATGAATTCAATGCAAGTATCCCCGGAAACCCTGAATAAGAGAGCATCAAAAGCAGCTAATTGTTATTTACATATACACAAACATGGCATATTTTCTACATTTGTGTGTTATTTAGGTCATGGGTGTCAAACTTATTTTAGCTTAGGGGCTACATAGTAAAAATAAACAAATAAAAAGACTCTCACAAGGGGCGGACCCGGGATACTGAATTAATGGGATGAAAAGTGTGCCTTAACTGTAGGGCTGGGGATCTTTTGGAGGCTCACAATTAAATTCTTATTAATATTCAGAGTAGTCAGGTCAAGTCACATTTATTTATATAGCACTTTATCACAAAAATGTCTCAAAGGACTGCACAGGATTACAATTACCTGATCTTAAACCAAGTGTAATATTCGATTATAAAATTATTATGATTTTCCCCCCTTTACTTAGATTTAATGTCTTGTAGTGTTTATTAACTGTGTATTTGTGGAAAGAAAAAAGTAAAACAACAATTCAATTAATTTCCAGTACAGTTTATTTAACTCTAGGAAACTCATGCAAACTGGAAAGAGACTAAAATGTCACAAAAGCAACAATTTAATTGCAAATGTTTTAAATGATTTCATATTTCAAGGTCTTTTTTTGTTATTTATTTATATTTTATGGAAATGTTTACCTGAATTTGGTAACATTGCAGTTCAATTTCATATTTATTATCAAAAGGAGCTAAAGCTTCTTTAAACTTCTGAAAATACGTCCTAGGGATAACTGATCATCTTTATTCACCGGGGATGAAAAGCATCCACATTTTCGAAAGCCGTTACAGTCTAACTGAAAATAAAAGCACAAATGTCCAGAGCTGCAAAATATTAAAAGCCTTTTAAAAAACTTTTTTTTTAAATAAATAAAAAAAGCTAATTCATACATAAATGAGTAATTCAATATTTATTGTAAAGAAAACAGTCACACACAAAAATGTATATTTCCCTCCACTATCTTTTTCCATTTTTAAAAAATTCTGAAAACACTCCAGGAAGCCACCAGGGCAATGCTAAAAAGCCACATGAGGCTCTAGGGCCACAGGTTGCTGACACTTGGGTTTAGTAGCAAATTTTGCGGTTGAAGGAGACCCACTACTCACGAGTCCAATCGTCTGTCAATCCTATTTTTAGAAAAACAACACAGGGATGGGTGTTTTGTTTTTAAAATCAAATGTTCTCTGTTAGACAAATGGTAGTCCGTAAATAAAGCTAGTGGGTGAATTGGAGTGGCGCCTGGCTTTGGCGACATCTAGTAGACAAAAATGTATTTCAAATTGCAAGTCATTGACTCGATGCAGATTATTTTCTCTTGTGCTTCTCTGAGCAATGTCTCGCAGGCCAGATCAAACCTGTTGGCGGGCACGATGCGGCTCCCTGTACGCTTGACACCCCTGATTTAGGTGCTGTAGTGAAACAGTACTCAAAAACTGCTGTCATTCTGTAAAATGTGCAGAATCTGCTAACCGAAAAAATGTTTTACTGCAATTTAATTACATGTCAAAGATGCAACCTGTTGAATTAATTGATCTGCCCCGCCATAAATTTCTGAGTAAGTCAAAAAAGAACCGAATCTCTTATGATAATTTTAAATAAATAAATGCAAACCAAATGCTCTGTCTGGCTGCCATAGGGCAGTGTTGCATTTGTATAGCGTGGCGAGTTGGTTCAGGTGTCAAACTGCATTCACGCAACTGTTCTAATTAACCAGTTAACACGTTCAATGACAAATATAAACCATAATACTCAAAAACAAAGCTAAAATTTGGAGTTGACATTCTTTTACTGATCCGGGCCCCGGAGCCAAACTCTGTTTGACATCCTTGATCAAGACATTATAGAAAGGACTATTAACACTCACTGGCACTTCAGCAGGAACTTCTGAAGCAAGTCTTGCTTCCCTCCCATACATTAGCATAAATGGCGTGTGTTTGGTTGTGGTGTTGACTTCTGATCGCAAAGAAAAGAGTGTGGATTCCATGTACAAGTCCCAGTCAGTCTGCTGCACATTGACCAATTCCATGAGGGCTCTAAAAGTAGACAAAGTGAAACACAAGTGGTGAAACCCAGAGAGATGTGAGATAGAAGAGAAGATATTTTCATTTGTATATAGCAGGGGTCGGGAACCTACGGTTCTTTTTATAAGTACATCTGGCTTGAAGATCAAATGTAGTTTAAGGTAATCTCTGTGTCATCCCAATTTTAGTACAGACACTGCCCTAAATACAAACAAGATTCCGGAAAATTTTTCATAAGTTTAATTTGTTCGTAAGTTGCTCCAGTGCTAAATTTTGTATGGAATGTATGTTTAAGGTTTATACAAGTATGTTAATTAGTAACCTGTATCAATTTGTACTAAAAAACAAAAATAAAACATAACATAAAATAATATGCTTTTTAAAGATAAATAAACTTACTTTTGGAAGATGCACTTCAAGAGGTCCTGCTTCGTGGTAAAAAGTGGCAGAACAAAAGCGATTCAACCATTTTCTCAACCGCATCAAGCTTTTTTAATCCAATTTAATTTCAAAAGAAACAGCTCGCCTCTTCTTTACACTTTGCACCAACCACATTGAATGGATGCACGAGATATTAAACAATAAAAATGTCAAAGTTCTTAGCACCCTGGAGATGCAGTATAGTATGTTTGCACACGAACTAGGAAGAGGAAGCCAGATTTGTTCCTCAAGGTGGCTGCTGGGTGAGATCCCACAGCGCCACATGCTGGTAGTAGCGGAAAGGAGCACTACAGTACTGTCTTATACTCAGAAAAAGGTGCACACAATACAAACTAACTAGAGCAGTGTCCGGATACGTTTCGACATCCCTAAAAAAATGTTCGTATCTACCGTTTTTCGTAACTTGAATGTCCGTAAGTAGGGGAGCGTCTGTAAATGGCACAGTCTAAACTACAGTTTACAGTCCCAGTGTTACACTAACATACCCTGTTTCTGCTGTACGCCTCGAAGGAATCCTTTATATGGAAGCTTGTTAAACAATGTATGTTCACTGTTGAGACAATTTATAATGAAACCCCACTGAATATACTGTAAACGCCCAATAATATCAGCCAAGCACTGAAAGCAGTTTGATTGGGTGAGCGGTAGGGGTGGGCGGATTGCTGCAGTCACAGCATGCTCCTGTCTCTATTGCACGCTCCCACTGCACTGAAGAGATAAAACGTCCGTAAATTTGTTGTCTGCAGTATTTTCTGACGTTTTTACAAAAAACCTCTGCTCGCACCCTGCTTTGGAACCATTATATACAAAAGAAATGAGTCAAAATGACCCTCCATGATCCTAAGAAACTGCTATTCGTTAATATGGGAAAAGGGCTCTTGCATTATTACTATTACATATATTTTATCAAATGTCACAAAGTGAAATAGAATGCGCTGCGAAATAAGCTTTTTTCTGGAGAGAGGATTTGCTGATTTTGTGGGATTTTGTCCTTATATATGTTGTAGCTCTCTTCCAAAACAAAAACAAAATATTTTGCTTTTATGGCTTTCCGGGTCAAAAAGGTTCCCGAACCCTGTTATAGAGCATTTATAAACCCGATGAGCATACTTTTTTATGTTGTCATTGGTCTTTGGATCAAGACAATTGGTCTGAGGGTGATAAGATGCTACCGTTTCAACTTTAAGGAGTTCACAAAGCGTTGTGTTGAGCTTCAAAAGAGAAAGAAAACTCATTTTGTGATACATCTTTTGCACACTCATAGAAAACATGATTATTCCTAATCAGCACTTACCTCATTCACAAATTCTGCGCCTTGGTCCGACAGGATTCCCATGGCAGGGCACCCAAGTTTGTATATGATTTTAGAGAGGTTTAGAGCAACCTCGGGGACAGAATTGGTCGCTAATGGGTATGCCTCGACCCATTTGGAAAAATAGTCCGTGGCAGTCAGGATGTACTGAAACCCACTGGTGGTCCTTGAAAGCGGACCCATTAGATCAATACCAACGAGTTCCCAGACACTTGACACCTGATAAAAAAATAAGAAATAATGTCATTTTGTTAACATTGCTACTCGTTTAAAACTTTATTCCGACTTACCTTAATACGCTTATAGGGTCGCACAGACGCTCGAGATTTGGCAACCTTTTGGCACTGGTCACATTCCTGGACCTTAGACACAGACAATAGAATCAGTCTTTTCAGTATACTTTGCACACTACTTATAAATGCATGACATCATGAAACCGGGGTTTTGGGTAATATAATTCACATTAGATCAGACAGAGCTCTTTGGGAGACCTTGAGAGGAAGATTCAGATTCCAGGAGTAGTTTGAAAAGCAGATGAGGAAAATAATACATACACGAAGACAAAGACATAGGCCACTCTTCAGGCACTACCGTGTAAATATTTTGCCTATTTATTCAAACATACCTTTATTTCATTTTATCTTTTGAAGTCTTTATGTGTTTACCCTGCAGTGCCATATCTAATCTTGTTGCAAACAAAGTTGACTACGTTGTGATCAATTACATTAAGGACAATTCAATACAAACACAAAATAGATATACATGCACAATATATATTTAGAAACACAAAAATTGCATTGTCTTGCTTGTCATTTGATATCAATCTTGTGAAACGTTAGTATGCCACAAGATTAGATGTGGCACCCCAGGGTAAACATGTAATCTGGACCTCAAAGAGAACTGTGAGGATAGACCAAAATGTTTAGAACAGGGGTGTCAAACTCATTAACTCAGGGGGCCACACGGTAGAACAAATATTCTGTCAGGGGCCAGACTACTAGATTAGAGAAAAAGAAATAAGAAAAAGAGGGGTGGGACAAAGAAAGAGAGAAAGGGAGAAAAATAAATGGGGAAAGAGAGAAACAGAGAGAGAAAATAGAGAAAAGGAAAAAAGAAAGAGCAAAATAAGATAAAGAGAAACAAGGGAAAGATACAAAGCGAAACAAAGAAAGAGAAAAAGAGACACAAAGAGTGAAAGAGAGGGGGACAGCGTGAGAGAAAAAGGGAGGAAAAGAGAGAGAGAAAAAAATACAAGTACAGCGTCCTTGTGAGAGGCACCTGGCTTTGGCAACATCAACATATTTCAACCTGCAGCTCGTTTTTCTCTTGCGCTTCTCTGAGCATTGCCTCGTGGGCCGGATTCAATCCTTTTGCGGGCTTGGTCCAGCATGCAGGCCGCCTGTTTGACACCCCTGGCTTAGAGACTGGTTTAAATTATGAAAATATTGCAATGACAGAATACTGCATTACGGTAACGGTAATGCAGCAAAAAGCAATGCAATAATATTTAGCAGAAAAAATAATTCCTAAAGAAGATATTTTTCACAGTTTTGCGCGCTTGTTTAAGGTGGTTATGGCCCAGGCTAAGAAACTTTCTCTGAGCTCCTCATTGTAGTAGTGTCTACCAGAGGGCAACATTTCAAAGAGGTAGTGATCAGGATGAGAAGAGTCTTTTATAATGTGATGGCTCTCTTGTGGTACTGCAAGCCGTCAATGTGGTCTTGCAATGTGTTAGTGCATGTTCCAGGGTTCGTACACCGTGTTAATTGCCAAATTCCTGCACTTTTAAAGCAACTTCAAAGCAAGTTTTCCAATTTCTCCAGTACCAGTGTTTTGGTCTTTTCACCTGTCCTCTTGGGCGGTGATGCTTAACATGACAACGGCACACAAACTAATGCCAGCTACCATTAATTACGAGGGAGGAAAAATGAAATGGCAAAGGAGAGCTACCAGAGCAGGTGTTTCAGCGTCATTTTTAAGCAGACTTGATTATTTCTCTTAATTGATGCATGGTCTATTAAGTCAGACGAACGGAAAACACGGCAACAATTTCAAGCATTAACAAGCACTTCACCCAAAATTCAAGCAGGTTTCGAACCTTAAAAACACATTAAAATTCACGAATTTTCAAGGATTACAAGCACCCATAGGACCCATGTTGTTCTAGTGTTTATGGTTGTTCAAATAAATCGGGAAGATCCTGTAATACATACCCATTTATCAACATCCACAGACATGCCATACCAGTAAAATCGGGAACATAATGCACTCCTTGTTTTAAAGGTGCCAGTATGCCTTCCAGTAGGAGTGGAATGAAACTCTTTAAAGAGCTCCATGGTCTCCTGTCGTGTTTTGATCGCTTTCCTCGAGCCAAAGAAAAGCTCACCGTCTATATCAGAGAAAACCGTTAAGAATCTTGGTAACTTTCAAGTACTAATGTACTAAACTACCCGTCGGATTGATGGCAAAGAAAAGACTGACCTTTCAGATTGAATTTTGAGGCATACCTCCTTAGATTCTGTTTCTTGCTTTTATCATACCCTGCCGGGTATGATCCATCACAGAGCAGGTTGTGGACTTCGTCCCACTTTCCCTCCATAACTGCAAGAAAAGTTGGAAACCATTATTATAATTCAGAAGAAACTTTGCAAGGAACACATGAATTACTGTATATCCCACCAGGCCAAAACTGTGCAATGTGCAGGCTTGGGTGTAACAGAATAGTAGTAGTAATAGTAATAATTAGGATACAGAGAAAAAGAAAGAGGATCAATTTACAGGTATTTTTCGTAAAATTAAGGATAACACATTTTTGAAGGTATATTTAAGTTGCACACTTCAAAGGACAATGTGTGCTTTGGTTTTAAATCTTTTTACTCTTTTCCCCGTTTGCATTATTTTTCTGTGCATTCGCCATGTCTGTTCATGCCTCCATCGTTGCCGCATTCACTCTTAGGTCCCCCTGCTGTTTACAGTAAAAAACATGACTATATGACCAAAAACTAGGCAGAACTAACGTAAATGTGCCACATTTTTAAAGTGCAACTAGCAAGACAACATCAACAAACAAGTATGAACAAATAAATTATATCACATGAAATAAAATGATTCATGCAATAAATGCATCTTCCGCAGCATCGTTTCAAGCATCCATTCATTCACTTCACGAACTCATTCACGTGTCTCACGTTTACATGTGTTGATAGACAAATTGTGTCCATCATAATTTCAATCACTCACACGAGACACAGAGAGATGACAAGACATCCCAGAGTTTGTTGGAAATTTACAAAGTAAATACTTTGTGTGTTGAAAACAATATTGTTTTCTTAATGCGGACTTAATGTCTTATCTGCCATGTGAAAAACAAAGTTTTTGCTCAATTAAGTACATCATACTGGTTGGTTGGTTGGTTGGTTGGTTGGTTGCATCCCTTAACCACACATGTCGTAGGGGTACTATTTCCTGTTGTGCGTCTTGGGAAAGTACAGCCTGGTGTCGCTCATCCCCCTCCAGGCCAACATACTATGTTATTAAAAACTGAACTCTTTTTTGATGGACTGCAAGCAACTACCTGATCTTGGTTTCTTCTATTTCTTTTTCAAGATTACATTGTTCGTTTATGGTAAACAAAAAATGATTTTTTTTCTCGTAATATTTAGTTTATTTAGTTTGCATATTTTGTCTTAAAGTAATTGTTTAAAGTAATCATGTTACATTGCTGCAATTTTATGGTACTTGGATTTCGTTACTGATTTCATTTTTTTTCAACAGGAAACTAGTAACTGTATCGGATGCCATTTTTAAAGTAACCCTACAAAACCTGACAAGGTGTGACAGTAATGTGTTGAACATAGCCAAGTGATTGTTTCCCAAAACTAATGCGGGCATTTTCTTAGTATCATCAATTTTGTTTTCTTTCTGATCAAGTAAAACCAGGACCTCTAAAACTCAGAATTATTGCAGAGGGAACTTTTACTGATGATATTGAACGAGCCTTCACGTAAAACATGGTTTACGGTTCTGTTGACCACCTGGGTTGTATCTGATCGTCATCCTGTGGTGTGTCTTGGGCAAGTACAGCCTGGTGGCGCCGTCCCTTTCCAGGACGTTTTTTGGGGGAGTAGAAGTTTGCACCGGCAGCACGGCGGCTGAGAGGTTAGCGCGTGTGCGGCACAGTTCTGAGGTCATGAGATTAAACCGTCCTGTGTGGTGTTTGCATGTTCTCCCCGTGCTAGGGTGGGTTTACTCCGGGCACTCCGGTTTCCTCCCACATTCCCATAAATCAGGTTAATTGAATGAGCGAGTGAGTTGTCTGTCTCTGTGTGCCCTGTGACTGGCTGGTAATCAGTTCAGGGTGTCCAGTGCCCACTACCCGAGGACAGCTGGAATAGGCTCCAGAACCCCCGCAACCCTACTGAGGATAAGCTGTGCAGATAATGGATGGATGGAGTTTGCAACAGCACATGAAACATTACTGGTTTCCATGGTTACCAGTATCAGGAGAAGCTTCCTGATCGGACTCAAAATGTCCTGCATCTCTTTCTTCTATGTTTTGTTCCTTTAGTGGGGATTCCATTCTTTCATGTTATTTTTCAGTTAGATCTAGTTAGTGTGCTAGCATTATATTTCAGTCTCCTCATCATGACACTCTCGTTGTTGTTCTGTCCACCTATGGAAAAAACAACAACATTGCCGTCTAATTTCCATGTCTTGTTCTGTTAAAGATGCGTCACGTAGTTGTTCTATCCACGCGCGAGTATGTTCCCTGCGTCTTTATTTTCGTGTTTTGTTCTGTTGGAACTATCGGGTATTCCAGCATATTATGCTTTAAAGGTACCACAGAAAAACACACCAGCCTTAAAAGCAACGGCAGAAAACACTATTTTGAGACTGCGGGAGACTCAAATAAGACATAATAAACCCAAAAATAGTGACTACTCACCGCTTTAAACTTGTCACAATTTTAAAGGCACGTATGATAGGTATGACAAGAGCTTGCCCATTTTCCGGAAAATGTCTATTAGCGTTGTACGCATGCGCACTGAACATCGTCGGGTGACTCTTCTTCTTCAAGTTAAAGGGCGATTGGAACTTATCCCTTTGGTGCATTACCGCCTTCTATCGTTATAGTTTGGCTCTGATCCATTCACACATTCGTATTACCACACGGATTTACTCCATTGACTCTCCTTCCTCTTCCTGATTCCTCAAATCCCATTAAACAGTTCCTTAAAAATTCTATAATTATCATTTGTTGAGACCTGTTACTCATGTCCAATAATCCTTATCGTGATATTTTCTTTACTCCCGTTTCTTTAAGCCCCTTCCTCATCTTCTCCCTCTCATTCCTTGCCTCCTGCACTCCATTATTCACATCATCCAATGTCAAGTCTCCCTATCCTTCCAAATGTATGTTTTTTCTGAGTTTCCGGCAACACTTGTAATTTAAATTTGAACGAATTTGCTTATGTAATATTGCAAACGTCGCACAACCGCATACCAATTGTTTTTATGACATGAGATTTGTGTTTTTGTTACATAATACTAATATTCAGGGTTGGGTAGGGTTACTTTAACTTGATTACTTTCAATTACTTTTGGATTACTCCAATACCAAATATGCTAATAAAAGACAAAATAAACTAAAAATGAATAATATTACTAAATTTTGTTGGCAAGATGTTTGGATTTATTTCCATTTTGTTTCTGTCGCATTTTATGTTAGTTTTGCCGGAGATCAAAGAGATCAAAGCCAGGAGAGAAAGCTTACCACGTGTTGTGAGTCATCATTTTATTCATATTTAGTTTCCTGTGGTGTGTCTTGGTAAGTACAGCCTGGTGGTGCCCACTCAGGCCAACAAATAATTCCACCCGGTCTCGAACAAGTGCCTTTTTGCGTGTTGGGCTAATGTGCTAACCACTGCACTAATGTTTAAAATAAATAAATAAATTCCTCCTTTCTCCCACGCCGCCTCTCCAGTACCTCTCCAGGCACAATGACTTTGATTTACTCAATCTCGTGCTGACATTGACTTCAAAATACAGCGCTTCAGGCACAGCAGAGGGAAGGCGTGTTGTTTTTCACCTGAATGCACTGTGATTCTGGCCTAATTTGCCTGTGATTTATTCTCGCAATTTCGAGCCCTGATTTTTGTGCGCAGGATTTATTTTCTTGTTTGCTGAGAAGGTCTGGGCAGGGCGCGATAGAGCACACGCGCAGTTTGGAAGGACGGTGTGTAATATATAACCACTAGATATCGCTGTATTGTGTGTTGCAAGCCTGGCCTTTTGCAAATAAGGAAAAAACAAGGAAGAAAGGGAAAAAACAGGAGAAAAAGAAAAGAACAAAAGGCAAGGAAACCGCTCTTTGGGGCCCCCTAGAAGACGCGGGGCTCAGTTTGCCTTGGGCCATCATGTAGAGTAGATGTCCACCAGGGAGGGGACATTAAAATGTGTGTTTTTCAGTTTGGGCATTTTCAGTCCTCCACAATTTTGTGATTTTCAGTTTTACTGCCGCCCCCCCCCTTCAATTCTATTTAATGGCTGAAGTCAAAAAGGAGCTCGTTAAGTACTGTTTTTGTCATTTTACTAGGCGGCGTGGTGTGGCGGATCAAAGCCTCCGACACCAGGCTGGTTTGCGCAGCCGGCAGCAGAATGGGCACCGAGGACACCAAACTGCTGGTGCTGGACTTCGACCTGGACACGCAACAGACGGAGCAGAAAGCACCGGCCGATTCGGACGAAGATACCACCAAACCCGACCTCAAGTTGCCCGGAGTTTTGAATCATTGAAGTGTTGCCGGCACCCGAAAACCCCGACTTGTTATCGCTGCTAACTAACTGGGGATCTCCACACGCCAGCCAACTTCTCACCTTCTCAACGACCGATATGCCCGTGCACGGTTTGCTCCTGCTGACCCATTCTTTTTGTTCATTTTGATGGGGCCAAAAAGTTGTATTATCATGAAGTTAGTATGTAATTTCGGAAATGATTTTGGATGAAGAATGAAAATGCGATGCCCAAATCAAGGTGTTTTCAACGGAATGCTTAAGAATCGGATTGTTCTTCTTATATTGTCATGACTATGAAGCTCCTCCACGCCGCCTGCCAGAAATGAAGCTAAAAACTTGCATCCAAGTGTGTTTGCGTGTGTGTCTGTTTTACGGTTGCAACGAACAAGAACCGGATTTCTTTTTTTGTAAAATTTGGTTTCACATAATAAAAAACACAACGGAACAGAAAACAGGACTTAGTGTTTAGATTGGTCTGCGGCATCGTTCAAAAACATCAACATATACGGTGAAGATCGTGTTGCAAATTATTTATTTTGAAAACTGAGAATATTTAAAGTATGGCCAGGGGATAATGACAACATTGCCCTGCATTTCACACCTAGGCCTTCAGTAGCACTACCGTCTGAATCGATCCGACGCTCAATAATTCTTTTATGGCTATTAAACTGCAAATACAGCTTTGAGACATTTTTTACGGAAACGTGGCTCACGTCTAGCATCCCGGACGCTAACGTGGAGCTACCCTGTTAGGACAGACAGAGACACAAAAGCCTGCGGGAAGCGGAGAGGAGGTGGACTCGCTATCTACGTGAACACGACGTAGTGTAACCCAGGGCACAAAGATTTCCATCTGCTGCAGGGACGTCGAACTTTTGGACTAGCGTGGACGAGGACGTCATCCACTCCGCTGTTGCTAAACTACAACACAGCACCCTGAGGCCATCCCGTTAATCTGTTAATAAACAACAAAAGGATACTGCTGGAAGTGTGAATTTCCATACGGGGATGAATAAAGTCTAAAATTGCAATTCTTATTTAGGAATATAGCCACATTCTACACACCTTTTTATTTGTGCACAAATCCCCTACTCTCTTTCCTTCAGAAGATTTCAACTACTATGTCGTACAGATTCGTTGTGTATTTCAGTTCCATCTAAAAGTTCATCATCAAAGTCAACCCTGGAAGTCAAGACTGCCATATTACATTTTCGGCTTAAGTTTTTATTCAATTTAGGGCTGAAGATGTCTGTCGGACAGAAAATATGGTCACGTGTCTTTTATTTCACCTATTTCAAAGTTTGTGAAACCGGTGATATTTCCCAAGGCCAGCTAGGAGGCGCTGAATCACCATCTTGGATTCGGATTGGCTAAACCAACACCTTTATCATCACTTATTTTAAGCCTGAGGGCCTTCAGAGCAGATTGTGAAGGCGTCCGGGTAGATTTCTGACAATACCAACAAGTAATGGCTAAAATGTGATTGGTTAAATGCCTAAATAAGAAAACAATAAAAGAAAGCTGACAGACAATTTGGAATTATTTAATAGGGAATTTGTGTACCAAATATAATAGACATCCCACGATACCAGCTCAGTAGCCTAGATGGTAGTGTGCCCGCTTTGAGACTGGGAGGTCGCTGGTTCGCGCCTCGACCGAGACATACCTAATTGGTATAATGGCGGCGCCCTCTGGCTGCGGCTGCATCGACCCGCTACAACGGGTCAGGTGTATCGACATTTCGTTCTGTGTACATTATTACAAAGAATGACAATACAAAGGAAATTATTATTATTATTATTATTATTCAGAGACAGGCCAGCAGAGAAGGCCCTTGTGGCCCACCACTGAATTACAGTGCTGGTGAAAGTAATAAAACAGATTAAAGTTGAATATTGTTAAATGATTAAACAGTATATTGGAAGATTATAATCCATCATTTGTTCCACTTGTAGAGCTCTTGTGTGAAATCTAAGATAGTGTCAATTCCCCATAAAGTGGGTTTCTGTACATTATTTACTTTTGCTAAACTAACATTGTAAAAGTGAAAATGTCAATAAAAACGATTTCAATAGCAGATTATTTTACACTATCATTTACGGTAGATTCCACACCTGATTAAAGGCCGCATGCTCAAGTTTAGGGACAGAACTCAATTTTGTATTTGTACAAGCCTCGCTGGATTTTAATCTGCAGGCCACACAAATGAACTAATTCACGTCAAATTCTTACAATTTAAGCGCAGCGCACACCTGAAAGCGTAATTTTCTGTTCTGCTCCGAGTTATTTATGTCACATGTTAGAGATCATGTGATCATTCAAGATGGTGATTAGAAAGACGGGCATAATTTAATACTGCGCCGATAGACAAAGCGAATAAAGGCTGCTAGACAACAGTGCCAGGGCAACCATACTTTGGAGAATAGTGCCAGATTGCAACACAGCCATAAAAATGAACTACCGTAAATTCCGGACTATAAGCCGCTACTTCTTCCCCAAACTTTCAACCCTGCGGCTTATTCAGTGATGCGGCCAATTTATGTAATTTTTCTAACGGTGTTATGCCGAGAAATGCATCCCTGCCGAGAATTGCGTCCCCTATCGTGGGAGCGCGCACACGTCACTCCCGCTACTACAACCATTTTTACCTCGTTTTATCTCACTTTTATATCTGTTGATTTGACAGTTCGTTTCAGCATAATAAGCTTTCTGGTAGAGTGCATAACAGTTTCAATACGAGCGATTTGAGTAGAAAAAGGCAAAATAAACACGTTACCTGCTCAAAAGTGGTTTATATACGGTGTGCATTACCGTTCGATTACATTCACAACAAATACAAGACACAATGGTTTAAGTTGTATTACATTCCCAACAAATGCAAGACGAAGTAGTCTTGGATATACGTTCGCCATTACATTCCCGAAAAGTGATAAAAAAGTGAGATAAAACGAGGTAAAAATGGTTGTAGTAGCGGGAGTGACGTGAGCGCGCTCCGGCGACAGGGGGTGCAATTCTCGGCAGGGATGCATTTCTCTGCATAACACCGGCTTTTCGGAACCCGTTGGTGATGGTGGATTTTTTGATGCTGCCCCACGCTGTCAGGATCCACTGGCAGCCTTGCGAAAAAGTTGCCTTTCGCATGCGGCCAGTTTTAGTGAAGTTGCAGTCTTCCTCGACGCATATATTCCACCGGTCTAAATCTTACCTTTTGTACTCGAGCGCAGCTGGCGGCCGTTAGAAAAATTACATAAATTGGCCGCATCACTGAATAAGCCGCAGGGTTGAAAGTTTGGGGGGAAAGAAGCGGCTTATAGTCCGGAATTTACGGTAAATAATGTTTTATATTAAGTACTTTTGGGAGTTCATAGTCAAAACTTCCTGGATTTTTTTTATCTTCCAGACATTGCAGGCCGAGAGAAAGGCAATTTAAAATTTTTATGCTTTATGTTTATGCTGCAAAATTGACAATAAAGCGGACTTTGACTCCCCGATGTTTATGGACTATTGCTCATTGAAAGACAAAACACAAATAATAGTGACACAAAAAGGTTTATTAGATCAAAAGGAGGCACAACAGTTTAAAAATAAAAAATCAGCAAGCTAGCACATGTTACAGAATGCCGCTCATCACCTGATGGTTCGGTACATCATGAAGTCGACTGTGGTGCATGGTGGGAACTTGCCCACGGAGCTCTCCTGCACCGGTGTGTATACTTTGATCTGCCGCATGTGCGTGTCCCGGCCGTTTTGGTGGTTGGCCAGCACGGCAATCTGAATCATAAAAGTTCGAATGGGTTCGTTGTTACGCTGGTTTAGGAGTGACACGTGGATCCAACCGCTGGGCTCCACCATCTCCAACTGCTGCAGACACCAACAGAGGAAAAGCAAATGAAAGAGAGCCTTGTCAGGTACAGAAGTACCTCTACACACAAGAATTATAATACACGAGTTTGATTTTTAACAAAATCTTGCTTGCTTTACAAAGGAATATCCAGTTTAAGAGCAGTCCCAGAAGCTACCACTAGAGTGCGCTCGAGACCACTCCCCTCTGTTGACCGCTCACCGCCACAAGCTTGGTCCAGTTTGCGCGTACGCCTCCCGCCATTAGGTACCTGATTGCGCGCCCTTGTTTATACCTGTAGAGTACCTATATTCTGCAGCATGTTTGTTTTGACCGCATCTCTTTAATCGCACTTTTTAGCATCGCCCTTTTGTGATTTTTGCGACCTTAGCCTTGAGTTCTGGAAAGGAGAATGGTAAGATGTCCGAAAAAAAAAAAGGAAAATTATGACACATGAAACAAAGCAAGATATATTAAAAAAAAAATTAAAACGGTGCTTTGTGTAATTTACCAAACCAACAATAGCCTTGTGACTGCTGAGGTGAAGTTTTATTTGTTAAGTACGAGTGCCCCCTAGAGGCTAAGGATCTCAGTGTTTGTCTGGGCTTTTTATAAACATGTCCCAACAAGTTCATTGGTGGGTGTGTTGGGTCAGGAGGTCGTATTTCTGATGGTATCACTGATAAAATATTTGTGAGTATGTTGGTTTAATTTCTAAATACAATATTCATGTTGTACAAAAAAACCCCACTTGTTAAGACAAGTCATGTTCACGGCTTTTTACCTTTAAATTTTAATATTGTCTGGATGATGACTTGTCCCAGGGGACGCAAGTGAAACGGTAAAATCCGGAAACAGCGAGTGCCGATCACAAAGCCGAAGAAGAATTAACGCAGCGCTTTTCCAATAATTTCCGGTTATATTCCTGTTGCAGAAAATTATCTTATTTATCTTATTAATGCTTAATTACTCTTTGAACATGTTTTTAGTGATTCGGTAGATGTGTTTTATAGCTCTTTAAAGTTCACTTAGATCTTTTTGGGAGGTCGGGATCGTGCAAATTAGTTTTAAATTATTTTTTATCGTGAAAATACTCTTTCAACTAGCAAGTTGAGTTACGACCATGATCCCGGAACAAATTAAGTTCAAATGTATGGGTTTTGCTGTACATTTGTTTAATGAAGCACATTAGGCATCAAACAATGCAAACACGGCAACGTCAATTCAACTGCACAAGCTGTATGAAACGTCATACCCTGACTTCATGGAGGTCGTGGAAGTTGTTTCCCACTCTGACTGAGATTTTGCTGGGCGTGTAACTCTCATCCGATTTGTAGTCTGCGTAAATGCACAACATTTTCACAGTTGTCCTTCTCCTGGATAGGGTGAGACAACATGTGTTGGTATACTACAGGGAACAACTAGACTTAGATGGTCAGTACCTGAACTGGATGTTGACTAGATGTGGTTGAGTTCCATCAGACTGCCAGTAGGTCTCCAGGTTGTCGTCTCTCAGCTGGTCCACGCCGAAGCCTACGGGAGCGGCATAGCGCTCAGGTATACGTTATGGTTGACTTGTTTTTCAGATATATATTCATTGTAAGTAATACAGGATTTGCTTTCATTTGTTTTGCTTGGATTGTCTTTTGCCTGGGATCAGCCCTGGGATCAGCCCTGTAACTAGGGGCGGGCCATAGGGGGCTTGTGCCTCAACACCCCCACCCTCTACCTATTTATTATTATTATTATCGTATAGTTCCTTACCAATAAGACATTAACAATATGAGGAGACAAGTGTGGTTTAGTTCATAACCTGCACACAGCTTACTACTTACCAACGTGACTACGTCAATGTAGCTGCGCAAGTTATGGCGCATTTAGGAATAATGTGAATGGATCTGTGAAAGAGATTGAGTTCTTGTTAGCGACTTTCTCCAGTAAAGGATTTAAAGACTGGAAACATGCACTGAAAACAGACGAGGGCTTAAACCCTGGAGAACCCACGAGTCATAATTTAAATAACATTTAGACAACAAGGATTCGAAGAAACACAGAGGAACACAAAAAACGATTTCCACTCTCTTGAATTCAGAACAACTGGCTCCCAACAGATATTACATGTAGGCCATAATACATGTAGCTATAATTTTTAGCTGTGAATAAACTGCTGTTACTAGGAGATATTGCTGGTTTAGCCAGTTTGCTGGAATAGAGTGAGCTGTTCCTGTCTCTTTTAAGGTACTCCAAGTGCTTAGATCCACATAATGCATGCTATACAAGCCCAAAGATACATAACAGATTACTGAAATGATGAGAACATTTGTGACAGTGGAGATTATGAGACAAGTTGGGAATTGCTGGTATATAATTCAAGTGGATGGCACACAGAATCCTATGAGCCAAGAAAATGTAGGAATAATTGTGTTTTGTTGGGGGAAAAAACTATGCTGTGTGTGAGCCCCTGTTAGCTGTGGCTACAGAAAAGTGCTGAAGAGGATGTGACATGAGCAGTGGCGCCGCCAGGTAGCGGCCAGGGGTGACCACGGGCCCCCCTAAAAATGTGTTGGCCACCCCGCTTGTCAGTAAATCGTAGCATCAGTTATACATTTCATCCCAAATGCGCAACCAGGCAAACCAGTGCACCTCACATTCATGGTAGTGCCCCCGCCCCCATCGGTTTCCCCCCCCAACCAAATTCTGGCATGACCACTCCCCCATCGCTGTGATTGGCTGACATCATTTCGCTTGGCTTGCTTTAGTGTTTTACCTGGTTCACGCTCTACCTAGGCCTGAGCAAACCACCATGAGCTACGTCATGCCGTCTGGCAGGATGTGGTCAAATGCCATGATTACGGAGGTCATCAAATTACAGATATGATTGTCTCTCTACTGGGCGGCACGGTGGATGGGTGGTTAGTGCGCAGTCCCATGGAGTAGAGTTCAAGTCCAGCTACCACAGCCTTCTCGTGTGGAGTTTGCATGTTCCCCCCATGCCTGCGTGGTTTCCTCCAGGCACTCTGGTTTCCTCTCACATTCAGGTTAATTGGCCGGTCCAAATTGTCCCTAGGTGTGATTGAGCGAATGAGATGTCTGTCTGTGTGCCCTGCGACTGCCTGGCAACCAGTTCAGGGTGTCCCCTGCCCACTGCCCCAAGATAGCTGGGATGGGCTACAGCACCCCCTGACCTTCTTACTTCATCCATCTATTATCTGCACCGCTTATCCTTAGTAGGGGCACGGGGGTGCTGGAGCCCATCCCAGCTATCTTAAAGCAGTGTGCAGGGGACACCCTGAACTCATCGCAAGCTAGTTGAAGGACACTCACTCACTCATTCACACCTAGGGCCAAATAACCTGACATGCATGTTTTTAGAATGTGGGGGGGAAACCGGAGTGCCCAGAGGAAACCCATGAAAGCACAGGGAGAACACACAAACCCCGCAGAGTAAGGCTGATAGCTGCATTTGAGCCCATGACAGCGGACACGCCAACCACTCAGCTGCAGTGCTGCCTGACCTTCTCACTTCAATAACCTGAAATCAGGGCTTTTAATTGTGATGTGCCACCCCAATATTTTAAGAGGCCCCATCTGGCCACCCCTATGAAAAATTTCTGGAGGCGGCCCTGGGCACGAGTAATCAATGGTGTGCTTATCAGTACTGAACTGTTTCAAAGCGCATTTGTTGCAATGCTTTTTCTCTTTGAGAGGCTTCTGGTGTCACATCGGTTTTGTGGATATTGGAGTGTCTGAAACAACAACTGCCCGGACGCCCGGGGTGTGCATCTCTTACGTCGGGCGTACAACTTACGACACATCTCTGCCCGGGTGGCCGACAACTTTTTCGAAATCTTCGTTTGGTTTGGAAATTTCTGAATTTCGTTTGGCAATTTGCATACTCGGCAGCCAATCAGAAGCCTGCATCGAATAACTTTGTGCTTCCGGACTTTCCCGAGCCTTATAAGGTCGTGCATTTGCATATCAATTTCCAAAGTAGACGCACAGAGAACACAAGAAAAATCGATAAGTAGTTAGGAATCATGCCAAAACCTCAGCCCCAGAAGAAATATTCAAAAGAAGCTAACAAAATTGATGACGCTACAAAACGTAAACGTACATTAAAAGCATCGTAGAAAGAGGAGGTCACGTGGCTTGTAGCAGACGCGTCTTGCAAACATAGCATTAATGAAGATGAGTAAATACAGGTACATACGGATGGTAGATGGAAAACAGCAATGCCATATACATGGAATGAATGTTAAAAGTAGATTTATAATACACTTGTGTTGTTCTGTTATATATTCTGATTATCACCCCTTAATAATTTTCAACAACGTTTTTTTTTACGATTAGCCGGCTTATTGTGTTTCAAGTTGTGAAAAATGGGGCAGGCAACTTTATGGCTGGGCAGGCAACTTTTCAGAGTTGTCTGCCCTGGTGTCCTGTAACTTTTTGTCATGAGTTTCAGACACTGATATTGGCAAAATTACTTCTGTCTGTTGTTTTGAATCCCCGCGACCCTAATGAGGATAAGAGGTGCAAACAATGAATGGATGGATGGATATTGTTTCAAATGCAGAAGCCTGGTGTAAGCTGTTGCTGGGTGAGCTTTTGGTGAGATTTGATGTGCATCAGTGCTGTGCAGATGTTATGGGTAATAATAATAAGCGTGCATTTTATTTGAGCACGCGAGACGTGAGATGGTAGTCTGGTGACAACCATGCTTGGGACCTTAGAGTGCAAGGGTAGGGAACCTATGGCTCTTTTCATGAGTACATATGGCTCCGAAATAAAATGTAACTAAGCAGTACAGGTGGGCAAGGCAATTCCTTCTCTCTCTCGCTCAGTGCAATCTACACCGAAAGTGAATATGACTACATGCTTATCGTTTGCAGTCATTTGTGACATTTTTACAAAAGAACTTTGCATGCACATTGTTTTGAAACCGTTATTAAGAACAAATTTCATGGAAAAAAATGCCTCAACACTCTTAACTGAAGGTGGAAGACAAATCAAAATGTAAATGGCATATTTACATTGATTTGGCATTATTATCATTTCATACATTTGATTAAATCATCAAATGCCACACAGTGAAATAAAATTAGCTTTTGTCTAGAGAGCGTGTTTGGCAGTTTTTTTCAATTTGGTTTGAAAATATATGATGTGGCTCTCTCAATTTCTTTTTAAAACATTTATTGTTTTTATGGCTCTTTGGGTCAAAAAGATTCCTGACCCCTGTTATAGTGGCTCTCAGACATGTGGATTTCGGTACTGACCTGGTTTACAGGATGACAGCGACCACACTGCCTGAGAACCGATTTCACGAACCGTACCAGTCCGCTCAAGCTGCTTCGGGTCGGCTCCTGGCGGTGTTTTGCTCGGCGTAGCCATCGCCTAGAGAAAAAAAGGAGATCGTAAACCGACTAAATGGAAAACAATTGAAGTGGCGAAAAGAACGGGACGAAGACAAAACCTGGTGTTTCCTGCTTTTAGGTTTGGTATGAAAGACGTTATCTTGTGGTCAGGAGTTCAGACGTAGGTTACGCAGAGCCTCTAGTAATTAATTAACATCTTTGGGCAGAAAAAAATAAATTCTACTACTGCAATCTAAAACGAATGTTTGTGTTATATTGAAGGTAGGGCTACTTTTCTTCGAATTAGATCTTTCTGTGCGTAAAAGCAACCCGTGACGCATTACCGCCACCTGTGGAATTTGAAGGGTAAAACACGCGAAGTCACAATAAGTCACAACAACCAAAAACATATCAAACGTATGATATTCACGAGTTATTTTAAACGCTAAACTACTGATTTCTTGCCTGTAAAACGCCTACCGATTAAAATAAATATATCTGTTTTTGTTTTGAATTCAAACAACAATAAACCTTTGGACCTGAGGGCCACAATGAGTTCTAAAATTTGACAGAGGGGCCAAGCCAAGAACAGATGGATTGAGTGTTATATAGATTACATACAGGATTTGACCTATTAATGATTAATTTAATTACATTCTTTTTCTCTTTTTCATAAAACTTGGGATTTACTATTCATCGACGGTTTCTTCATTTTCCTCATGTTGAGGTTTTTGAGTTTTTCCTTACCCTCCTCATGTAGGTTTTAGATCAGGGGATGGTGTCATAATAGTCTGTGGTTTGCAATAATTTGTGGTCTGTGCAGCCCTTTGAAATTCTTTGTGATTAAGGGCGTCACAAATAGACATGGCTTAACCGACTATTGAAATGATCAGTCAGATAATCGGATAATGATTATTTCTCCCTCAAATTTACCATGGACTTGATTTAATTGTGTGGCAAATGATAATAAACACAATAAAAGTCGGTAGAGTGAATAATACAATATTTATAGAACATTCTTCTGATTCTTAATAAAAAAATAATGATCTAAAAGTTAGAAACTGTCAGTAAAGACATAAATACATAAGCCTCTGTTCATTTTTGGGGTGAGGCAAATAAATTATTAAATGAATTGAAGTCCGGGGCGCCTCCAGGCGGTACTTGCCCAAAACACACCACAGGTAATGCCCCTATGACAGTCGTGGTTAAGTGAGCCAACCAAAACATTTTCGGAATCCCTGTAAACCAATAACACGCTGAATAGCAGCACTAGAACAGTAAATAAAACAAATATGGTTTCCATTTAGTGAAGTGCATTTAATGGTCAACCGCAAAATCTGTAACAAAATAAATTAACCGTTTTTAACAGTTTGTAATCAAACGGTTTCAACATGTGTCGTTTTCAACGTTTTAATAACTGACATTTGTGTCATGATTTGTCAATTGACCTCACCCGGCTCACCCTTTCAGCCCCAGCTGCCACTCGTTCCCTGTTTAGCCCACCTACTATTTAAACACGTTATTCTTGTTCACATCAGCGAACCTTAGCACACGCAAGGCAAGCACTTTTTGACTCTGACTCCCGTCTGTCCCGACCCGTTCCTGTATCCTGGTCTATCCCGTCCCCCGTTAGCTGTATCGATCCCCTGTCCCTGGCTTCCTGATCATCTCCGGTTACCTGACCACGCTCCGTTCTCCCGTCCCGGGTACCTGACTTGCTTCCGATCTCCGACCACGCTTCGTTCGCGAGGGCTTCCTGCTCCTCCTGCGTAGCGAGCACCGGATCGCTGTTTTTCCTCTTGCCATGACCTTTCCGTCCCCTCAATAAGGCATTATGGGAAACGTTACGCATTTGGGTCCACTGTTTATACCGGTCGTGACAGTTTTTTTTTTCGGACTGCGTGCATTTGATTTCAAATATGTTTGTCAGGCAAAGTCTGGCATAATGTTCAAGCTCTCTTTTATAGCAAAATATATGCAAATAAAATGTACATGTCATCAAAACCATATTGGCTTGAACAATTCTTGAATCATATCGAGGCGAGTCAGACTCTTTTTAGTTTAACTATCTGGTGTGCCTTTTAAGTTTTCATGTGTTACCCGTCTACCGCCATTATATGAGAGGTATGCTTTGCGAACTTTACAGGAAGTCTTTTTGTGTGCTGTATCCAGGCTGGAATGCTCTAAAACTTTGGAAGTCTCGATCCACGTGGTTGATGTTGACACCGCCATTTTTGTATGTTGGTTACCGCTCAAGACAGAGACGCTATTGTGCTTGCAAAAACTTGTCTGCGGACAATAACCAAAAGAGTGGAATTCATTGTTAGTTATTTCTGTTATCGATTTTTGTCGACTACATAAACTAAACGTTCCAGCCCTGCTTGAGGCTTCTATTTGAGTAAAAGAAGCAAGACTATTGTCATTTTGAATAAAATTATCTTTATTGTCATTGATATCTACGTTGTGATACATTGTGTGCAACGAGATTAGACATGGTACTCCAGGGTAAAACATGTAGAGACTTTGAAGAAGAAAAGAGAAAAGATCACCAGGATCCATCCATCCATCCATTATCTGCACCACTTATCATCAGTAGGGTCGTGGGGGTGCTGGAGCCCATCCCAACGGTCCTCGGGCAGTGGACATCCTGAACTGGTTGCCAGCCAGTCGCAGGCAACCTGAATTCACCAGTACTAAAAGAAAAATGCATACATTAGCTGCATCCATGCATAAGCCGCAGGGTTGAAACAGTGTGACTAAAGTTGCGGCTTATAGTCTGGAAATGTTGTTAAGTCTTTGCGTGGATAAAGCGCTCCAACGATCATGCATTCCATAATATTTTTGGGCCACTTCCGGTTTTAAACAAGCACGGTGTTGTTTTTATTTTTTCTATTATTCTGGAAACAGATTGTGTTTCTCGCATAAAAATAAGAGTGCGCAATAACATCCACTGCTCTTTAAAGGTGTACTGAATTTGGAACTTTTCTACCTTTCTATTTTTCTATCTCTTTGTCTCTCTCCTTTGTTATTTTTCTCTTTCTCCATTTCTTTCTCTTTCTCTTACTCATTGTCTCTATCTTTTCTCTTTATTCTTTATCACTGATTCTTCATTTCTCTTCTTTTCTCTCTCTCTCTTACTCTTTTGTCTTCTTTATCATTTTCTCTCTCTCTTTTATCTCTATCTTCCTCTTACTCATTTGTCTATATCCTTTTCTCTTTTATCTTATCACCGATTCTCCTTTCCTTTTGTTTTTTCTCTCTACTCACTCTCTTGTTTTCCATCTCTCTCTCTTTTTTTTACACTTGTCTTCTTTCTCGTTCTGATTTTCTCTTGTTCTCTTTTTCTGACTCATTGTCTCTATCTTTTCTCTTTTTTTCTTTATCACCGATTCTCCTTTTTCTCTCTGTCTCTCTCTTTCTTTTTTCTCTTTCTTACTCTTGTCTTCTTTATCATTTTCTCTCTTTTTTATCTCTATCTTCCTCCTACGCATTTGTCTCTATCTTTTTCTCTGTTTTTTTCTTATCGTTTCTCCTTTTCTCTCTCTTTCATTTTTTTCTATACACGCTCTTTCTCTTTCTTCATCCCTCTCTCTCCCTCTCACTCTTTTGTCTCCTTCCTCTTTCTCTTGTTCTTTTTCTCTATCTTCCTCCGACTCATACTATCCATCTTTTTCTCTCTTTGTTTTTTTCTTATCACTCTCTCCTTTTCTCTTATTTTCTCTCCTTTTTTCTGTCTTTTTAGTGAAGGCACTTGTGACTGGTAAATATGAGAGGCGTCATCTCTGTGTTGTTTGCCTAATATAAAACAATTTGCAAGTTTAAATGAGGTAAAAGTTCAAAGTATATCGGGACGATAAAGAGTGTTATCGTCTAAGTCCGAGGTCCCACCAGGGGGTGGGCAAACCTTGACCCGAGGGCCACAATGAGTTCTAAAATTTGACAGAGGGGCCAAGCCAAGAACAGATGGATTGAGTGTTATATAGATTACATACAGGATTTGACCTAATAATGATTAATGGTTAATTTAATTACATTTCAGTTGAATAAACACAACAGGAAAACTCACCATCAGTTTCAGTGGTAACAGTGTTGTTGATCTCCCTGTTTTGCCAGTGCATCAAAGTCTGGGGTAAGTTTCGTTGTGGCAATTCTCAGGATAGATCTGAGATGTTGGTCAGTTATCCTGGATCCGTGACGGGCTTTGTTCATGTTCATAACATTGAATGTCTGCTCACATACATAGGTCGAGCCAAACAAGGCCAGCATCTTCTGTGCCGTCCTCCGTAGATTTGGAAAGGTGACTTTGTTCAGTGAAGCATAAAAGTCATTAAGTTTAAGAGTTTTGAACTTGTACTCCAAGGCGGCGTCACACTGAAGATCAATTAGTTCCAATTGCACCTCATGTGGTACTGTTACAGGGTCTTGTGAGAAGGGACAAGACACGAGCTGAAGTGACCCATCGATGTTTTCAAAATCAGAAAACCGGCGACTGAATTCTCTGTGCAGGTCATCCAGCGATTTGCTGTATTTCTTTGCATATCGCGGTGCCTCTTTCTGAGTCTCAAGTGTGGCGAAATGAGTGAAGGATGTGTTGGCAACTTGTCTGGAGAATAAAATGAGCTTAGATTTGAACTCTGTAACATGTTTGTACATGTCGTGCACAAACTGATCTTTCCCCTGCAGTTTCACATTCAGCTCATTCAAGTGTGCAAATACATCCACAGCAAAAGCAAAATCACAAAGCCAATGCTGGTCTTGTAGCTCAGGAAATTCGTCAGATTTTTCATTCAACTCTAAAAATGTGCCGATCTCCTCTTTCAGGTCCCAAATGCGTTGAAACACTTTGCCCAAACTTGTCCACTGGTCACGAGAGTTGTAAAGTAAGTCCTGATGATCCGCATCAATTTCCTCCAGGAACGTGATGAACTGACGATGCTGGAGTCCACTTGCGCGTATAAAGTTCACAAGTTTTACAACTATAATCGCAACATGGTTAAGCTGTAATACAGACTTGCAAAGTGAATCCTGATGGATGATATTGTGAAGGAAAATAACATCCTGTTCAGGGTTTTCCTCTTTTACTTTATCCTGGATTCGTTTCAGCAGCCCAACGTTTTCTCCTGTTAAATTTGGTGATCCATTCGTCGTGACATTGGTAAGTTTACTCCAAGGTAGTTTATGTTTATCGATTGCAGCAGACACCATGTCATACAGATCCTCTCCCCGCGTTGTTCCCTTCAGGGACTCCATGGTCAAAAACGCCTCAGTTATCTCAAAGCTGTCATTAATTCCTCGGATAAAAATGAGGAGCTGCGCTGTGTCGTTCATGTCATTACTTTCATCCAGTGCAAGTGAATAAAACTGAAAGAACTCTGCCTTTTTGTTTATCTGGCCAGCTAAATGTTCATCAATTAGTTCCACACGGCGAGTCACCGTCCGACTTGACAAACTGATTTTTTCAAACTTGCCTTGACTTTCCGGACACAGAATTCCTGCAGTCTTCACCATGCAGTCTTTCAAAAACTCGCCGTAGGAGAAAGGCTTGCCAGCTGCTGCTATTTTGAATGCCAGCAAACAGCTTGCCTTGGTAGTTGACTCCTGAAGCGCACTTTGTTGGTCCATTCCATTTGTCCGTTCTCTTTTAAACACTCGGCACTCACTGTCGACTTTTATTTTCTTTGATAAACTCATATTTGTTTTAGAGGGTGGACAGCGTTTGCGCGGGAACCTTGAAGGAAAGTACTTCTTCTGGGAAAAGCTTAACCGCGAAGAAAGGGGGGCAAATGCTCAAGCGCGTCATCTGTTGGGGAAATGTGGACATTACAGGGGAAAGCTAATTAACAAGGTTTGCTGGTATATTTTGATATAACTGGGTGATGTTTGGCGGGCCTAGACTCTAGGACACAGACGTCAAACAGGTGGCCCGCGGGCCAGATTAGGCCCGCAAAGGGATTGAATCCGGCCTGCGAGACAACACTCAGAGAAGCGCAAGAGAAAAACAAGCTGCAGGTTGAAATAAATAAACAATCAACTTGATGTTGCCAAAGCCAGGTGCCTCTCACAAAGACACTGTATTTGTATTTATTTATCTCTCTCTCTCTCTGTCTTTCTCTCTTTTCCACCCCTTTTCTCCCACTCTGTCTCAGTCTCTTTCACTCTCTGTGTCTGTCTTTTTCTCTTCCTTTGTTGCTCTTTGTCTCTTTCTCTCTCTGTGTCTTTTAACCTCTTTTGCTCTAACCTGCTTTTTTTCCTTTTCTCTCTTTATACCCTTTGCGCTTTCTTTTCTCTTTTCTCTCCTTCTGTCTTTCTATTTCTCTTTGGAATTCTTTCTTCACCTCCCTTTCTTTTCCTCCTCTCTCACAACTTTTTATCTTTTGTTTCTCACGCTCTCTCCCTCTATCTCTTTATTTATTTTTCCCACCCCCTCTCATTTTCCTCTCCCTCTTTCTCTTATTTCTTTATCCCTCCTTTTCTTTCTCTTTAATCTACTAGTCCGGCCCCCGACAGAATGTTTGTTCTTTTATGTGGCCCCAGAGTTAAAATGATTTTGACACACCTGTTCTAGGACCATATTACATTTTCCAAATTAATTAATTGGGTGCACCCAGTTTTTTGAGTATTGGTAGCACATCAATAAAAACAACAAATAATCCAAAGCAAGAGAGACGGTTCTATTCAGTGAGCGGAACCGAAAAAAAACAGTTCTCTAAAAATAATCGGAGTATCATTTTGTGCTGTTGTTAGATTTTCAAATGTACTACCTCGAATCTGGACACCCAAACGCCTCACTGAAACGCGCTGACGTCACGTGAAATCCTACATGGTCCAATCCGGTAGGAGCCACAGGTGCCATGTTTTGCTCGTCGGGGAAATCGATGGGAGCAAAGTTCACTTAGGAAAGTGGACTCAAAACTCCACCAAAATATAATTCCACGGTGATCATGGAGGTAAGAGGGAACACGGTGCCTTGTAACCTACAATAGCCATCTCACATGTTGTCATAGGTGATGAGTAGCAGTGGTAAAAACAAGGAAAAATAAAAATAAACATTGGTTGTCATGAACTCATCAGGGATACCGTAAATCGTTATATTTGACGCCACGCTTTTTTTTGTGTTTAGGAGATCGTCAGCATAAGTCGAAGTGAAGCGAGATATCATTTGTTCAGTGTTTGACGTGTCATGTCTTTCGTCGTAAAACCTTGCGCCACCGGAACTAGCTTTTGGAGTGTGACAGTTGGTTTTTAAGCATGACACAAACAAAAGATCAGCATGATTTACGCGACGATGCCAAGTAATAAGCGTGTTTGTGCAAAGGGGGAACTAAAATAGTATTGTTTTGAGACAAACATTGCTGGATATCCGCTGCTTTCCCAGCTCCTCCTCCCGAATCGGTTTTTCGGGTTCGATTGAGCTGCCTGTGTCAGACGTCGACAGTTTGTGTCGGACACAACTGTCATGCTTGGAGTGGTTTGAATCGCCGGTGTCATGCACGCAACTTGGCAGGATGGGGAGTCTTTGATGTCCATTTTTGGGGTTTTTGAGTAGACCGATTGTCAGACAGCCGCCGTTCAGTAATCAGCAGTACCGCAGCCTTGCGTCAAATCCGGCTAAAAGCCTAGCGGCCGTACGGAGATCCACGTTAGGAGGGGTTATTTTAGGCGTCCACATGTTGGATTCTTCCTCTGCTGGTTGTCAGAAGCACACGAGAGTAAGAGCATTACTGGGAGTGTTGAGCAACGACTTGACGTCTCTTGGGTTCTTGGAGCCATGGACCTAAATTTTTACTCCCATCTTACCGGCGGAAGCGGACAGTATGACGGCGATCCAGAGTTCCTGGATCCGCAGTCATTCAATGGATTTGACAACAAGGTGACCTCATTTGATTAAAGTGGGCTGTTGGAGTCGTTTGTTTTCCATGTCCAGCTATTTTTTCTCATTTCTATCTTTCTTTGTCCATCTTTTAACATTCTCCTCAATGTTTTAGTTCCCCGGTGGAAGTGACAACTATCTGTCAATTTCTGGGTCGTGCCACCCCTTCCTTGCTCCTTCAGAGGTAAGAAACCCTTAAAGGTGGGTGGGGTGCGTCGTCTGAGGTGTCCTTAATAAGTTGAAGGATTTCTTTATTAAGTAGGTGTTAACAAAGCCAAACTGAGTTTAAAGAGCCTTTATTAAAAACAATTCCACCCCGCCTATCTGCTTTTATTTTTAGCAACGCTGTTCAGGGACACGTTAAGTAGAAGTAAAGAAGTGGAGGTTGGAGAGTCACTAAATACTCGTGATCAGATTTTTTTGTTAGAGTATGCTGGGCTGGAGAGGGATGGGCGCTACCAGGCAGTACTTGCCCAAGACGCACCACAGGAAATGGTTCCCGTGTGACCCTAGTGGTTAAGGCATCCAACCAACCATCATGAAAATGGTGAAAGTAAGAAAAGGATAGTTATAAATACAATCCAAACCTTAACCCCCAAAAAGATTTAAAATAAAAAGAAGAGTTCATTCAAGTGTGTCTAAGAAATGCATGTCCTTTCACGTGCATCATGAATGAGCTGACTAAGGCTGAAATCATGACTTTAAGTTAGGAGATGGCAGCAGAGCGTGTTTTAAAGCAGGGGTCACAAGCCAGACACGGCTCTTTTAATCAGAAAATCTGTCTCGGAGACAAAACAAGTACAATGATAATCTCTTTGACTTTCCAATCCTTATATTTGTAAAGCCGAAGCAACACAGTAAACTGATTGTTTGGTCCAAAATGTATAGGTGTTACGCCAACAGACTGCTTTTTTGGCCTACCCCCTCTTAGAATTTCTTTTTATGCAAGCTCATTGAACAAACTATGTTCACAGAACAAAGTGTAAACACCCGAGAACGCCAGCCAAGCACCCTGAGCAATTTAACTGAGTGAGCACATAGTGCACTCCCCTAAATACATCTGTATCCTTCTCGTTTGCAGTACAGAACAGTATTTTGTGGCATTTTAACTCTGCTCGCACCTTGTTTTGAAACCTTTTATTCACAACAAATATTACGATCAAAATGAGCCTCAACAAGCTTTAGTTAACCGGCAGAGAGACAAATTATAGTGGTATATTTCTTGATATCAGACACAGACTCTGGCATTATTTCCATGTCTTAAATTTTGTCAAACATCACACAATTGAATACATTCTGCTGAGGAATTAGATTTTGTCTGAAGAGCAAATTTGGTGGTTTCATTTATTTTTTTCTTAAAATATGCGGTGTGGCTCTAAAAACAACACATTTCATGGCTCTTGTATGTATGTCGTAGATTAAAGACTATTCTTACTAACATGTGAATGTTGACACCTTGGTGTGTGAGTGTGTGTGTGAATGGGTAAGTGTGAAGCACATTGTAAAGCGCTTTGGGAGGTCTTCATTGACTTGAAAAGCGCTATATAATTCTATTCTATTCTATAAATGCAGACCATTTACCATTTACCTTCTAGACCTTCCACACTCCCAGTCTGGGTGATGAAGAATTTGAGATCCCACCCATCTCGCTGGACCCTGATTCTTCCCTCACCGTTTCTGATGTGGTGTCTCATTTTGGGGAGTTGTCAGCTACAAGTCCGTCGGACTCTGTGGTTGTCCCAGGGCATGCGGTGGTAGAAGGTGATGACCCCTCTTTTGCCTCCACTTTTGTCCACCCTTCCTCCCAGCATCTGAACCTGGGAGTCATCAACGAGTCCGGAGGAGCCCTGCTTGGTTCATCCCTGGGAATGGTGCGGATGTTGTTGTCCAAGCTGTGGTCATCCAGATACACTAAAGATGCTTGTTTATGTTATGTGTGTGCAGGATTTAGGCCATCCCATTGGTTCTCAGTTTAGCAGCTCGTCTCCAGTCACCATCGATGTTCCGCTAGAAGACATGAGCCAAGGTCTGCTGGGCTCCAACCAACTAACCACCATTGACCAGGCAGAGCTCAGTGCTCAACTGGGTCTCAGTTTGGGGGCTGGAAGTATTCTAAAGCGCACGCATTCACCGGAGCACCAGGTTTCGGCCACAGCGTCGCTTACAAGCTCGTTGCAGGACAACGACATGGACGACTTTCAGAGGGTGAGATTCTTGATGGCCCCTCTTTGGAAAAAATAATTAAAAGATAACTGGAAATGGATCATCTATAATTCTCACAATCATGGATGGTGGAGGCATTATTGGACTGCATAAAAAATGAAAGGAGAGGTCGACTCAATATCGAAATGGCTTGTTGATCACTTCAATTGATCCCAGTGTTGTTGAGACTGCATGCTGAAAAAAATGTCTGTTTACAGAATATTAATTAAGCGGAAAAAAAAAACAATTGCTGTATCACAAAGTAATGGGAAACTGCTGTCATGCAAGGCACTGCCTTAAGACAGAGAGCAAATTGAGGTTGAGTGTTTTCCCCTAGGACACCTCGACCTGACTCCTGTTTGATCCCTCAACCTCTTGATCAGTAATTCTTAACCTTGTTGGAGCTACCGGACTCCACCAGTTTCATATGCACATTTACCGAACCCAATTCTAGTGTAAAAGAAAATTTGTTTTTTAAAATTTCGGAAATGTAGCTTTTCTACTGGTACACGAAATTATGTTATTGATACAAAGCATTTACTTGGATCGGATTTATACTATTGTCCGGGGATCAACACGCCGCTCCTTCACTGATTTCCTCACATCGACTCTTCTCTGCGCAGAACTGCATCTTTCACACTATTGGCACTTTCCGACTTTATTTTCAAAATATTGTTCAATTGTTGTGATGATTTTGTTTCATGTTTATATTTGTATTATTGTTGCAATTGATAAACTAATATAGTTTGACACTCTCGTCTCTTGTTCCGAACATTTTTCGTTGAAATATATATATATTTTTTTTATACTGCTAGAGTTCGCATCGTAGTCATTTGCCAAAATACAAACCATATTTAACGTCTAAAACCTTTGCACTTTGTTAATCATCATTATTAGAAACAAAGGCAAGGAAGTCATTTTTTAATCATCATGACATCTCCAAGCAAAACGTATGGCTATCATATTGGTATCGGTCGCTACTACCTTGTATTTGTTTGGATCATATGCACCAAAATTCCAAGTATCGTTTACACGTAGTGCATGAAGTCACTATAATTTACAGAACACTTGGCCCTTTGGTTTTGCCAGTGCGAGGCTAGATTTGCTTAAGTTGGCATTGCAAATCATCTAGATAAGATGCTGACTCCCATCCCGTTGTGTGATACATGACAACCGATATTGTACTTTTGGTTTTTGCTTGAATGGTAAGTGTGTATTGAAATATGAAGAAAGTCATTGCACCACGCACTGTGATGACTTTCTCATATCTAAGCACCCCTGCAGTGCTGATTGGCTAAGCAATGTCACATGATCATCTGCAGCCAGTGATGGGCAAGCGGCGTGTGTCCCTGTAATGGGCATGAGTCTGTGTGTTTGAGCCTCTGAGAGGAGAGGCTCCACCGAACCCCTGCCACTAACTCGCCGAACCCCTGCCACTGACTCACCGAACCCTGGGGTTCGGTCAAACCCAGCTTAAGATGCACAGCCCTAGATTTAAGGATGGACATCTTACAATAACCATGCTGCCCCCAAAGATGCGCGCCAAAATGTGTTTATTTTGTGGCATTCTTTATATTATTTCTTAAAAAAATCGCCTAAAGAAGATACTAATTTGAAAAAGTATATATAATATTTTATGCCTACTTGTCACGTGACTCAGTACGTTGCTTCTCTTTCTGTCTATCAGAGCATTTTAGTGGATTCTCCCATTTCTCAAACCTTCTCCCCTGGCGTCATCTCCCTGGACCCAACTGCGGCCGAGGTTCCGCCATCCGTCCCTGCCTCCAGCGCCCCAGCATCTACGGTCGCTGGCCGGAAGGGGGGAGGCAGCAGGATTGGGAGGCCATCCAAGAAGAAGGGAAACTCCAGACAGCCGAAGAAGCCCGTGCCAGCGTATGCACTCTTTTTCAGGGATACTCAAGCGGCTATCAAGGGACAAAACCCCAAAGCCACCATAGGAGAAGTGTCAAAGATCGTGGCATCCATGTGGGAGAGCCTTGGAAAGGAGCAAAAGCAGGTGCTTTAGTATGTCCATACATATGCAGTGTCACGTTGAATTTGATCTGACAAGGGTGTTTTGATTTTAAGCCCTTTCACATTAAAATATAGGAGTTCATAAGATTATATCTTACTTTTGGTGCAATTTTAATGCCTTTTCTCGTAAGATAAACGTTAGTCGATGGAGATCATTCTCACCCGGAAGCAGTGTTGGGAGTGTTCCAGAAAAAAAGTAATTAGTTACTGTTACCTCTTTGTTTAAAAAAGAAATTCTCTACCCATCCTCTCCCCACAACCTCCTTATTAATGACACCCCAAAGTAGGATACCCTCAATACTCAGGTGTGACAATGATGTTACTTTGCTCAGGACTGGTTCAATGTCTAGTCACAGATTACCGTTTATACTCACATTGAAGCCGACCACCTAAAACCGGTTGAATATAGCCATACAATAAAATAAATATAAAAAAATGTGTACACCAACCTGTGGAAGTAGTAAACCTCTCATATTTCTGATGTCATCTTAAGAGCTGGCAAACACTTAGCCAAGACACTCCATATCCATTTTGTCTAACAGCTTCCAACCATTCAAAAATTTCATTATTGCTGAGTACTGTCCGAGACGGGCATGATGTACTGCAAAACAAATTTTATAAATAAAAAGACCAGAATTCAGAACATGCTACCATAAATTATGTACTCACGTTTGCCCCATTAATATCCTGTTGGTTTATTGTTCCTGTATAAACCACGCCTCCTCCCCTATGCACCGCATGCCATTCGCTACTGTTGACACACAACCAAACCTGTGCATTTAAAATGACCCCCTGAATTTCAGTATTTTATCTTTATAGTTGTGAATACGGCTTTCATGCAATGCGAGTGTGTATAATATATATATATATGGTAGGGAGAATATCAGTAGGGAGAAATTCTTTTACTCGACCAAGTGTTCATTAATCCATTCCGAGCCATGTGGCAACAGTTACAGATTAGATGGCGTTGAGATTTATTAACAATTAACACACCATGTTGTAATGAGGTTTGAGTTACACATTTTATTATTAATGCTTTACAATACTCGTTACTGAGAAATTTAATTAATTCCACAAAAGTGTTACCATATAACACGTTACTCCAAACACTATCCAAAAGTAAAATGCTCTTTTACTGAAAACCACGCCATGTCTTTTTCTGCACTGGACTCGGAGTGTGTTCAAAGACTAGACTCGCAGCAAAAAATTTTCTAATCATCAAAAAACACGGCATTTAAATATTTATTTTTCAAGTTATATTCCAGGAATTTGACCTCTTAGTACTTCCGTATTATTGCTTTTTTCAAACTAGAACCTCTTGATAAATGCTAATTGTATCACTATTCCAAGCTTGTCTGAGAAAACAAATTCCAGCCATGAAAATCTCTCACCTTTAGGAGAAATTCACCGTTTCAAAGTCAAAAAGGGGGACCTACGTGAATTGCATAGATCCGAGAAGAAAATGTTTCGAGGTGGGGGTGGGTTTTGTGAGATTTTGGAGAGTGAAGCGGGCGTTTGAGGTGGTGTGTTTGAATTCAAAGCAGTGTAGTTTGCGCAGCCAGGAGTACTGTATTTATTTGTGTGTACCGTGCATTTGATTTCACCTCTTAATCACACTATTTTTACTCACCGTACCAGAGATTCATGTCAGAAAATGGAGAAAACAGAAAGTTGTTCTGAAAGATATCAATTAACACACCAAAAACACGATAAGGGAAACGACCCTTTGGTCTACTGGTAATGAATCGGACTTTGAAGGACATTAAATAATTACTTTGTGAATTTTATTTTGGTAATGTGTTCATGTTTGTCCATTAATTATTTGAATCGTGGCCGCACGTATTCAACTACGTTTGTCACTTTCAATGCTTAGTTTGAGCTGAGAAATAGTCAAACAAAGTTGTATATAGTTTTTTAATAAAAGATTAAAGGTGTGCGTTACACACAAATGCAGAATTACTTCCACACCCTTCTAACCTTTTTAAGCCCTAACACAATTTCATGACTAAAATGTACTCAAATTTAGTGAATGGTCTCAACCTACATGCATATACAATTGCAGTTTTCAAGAGATAGGAATGGGTTCTTGTTGGAGCGTACTTCTGTGCTGGAATTGTTAAAGATGGAGCAAAACCCCACATAAAATGCTTTTTTTAAAGAAGTATTGAGATTTTAAAATTGCCAAAAATTCCAAAAAGGTTAATTCACCTGATAGTTGAAAAGGGCGATTCACTTCTTTGGATTTAATATATCTTATTTTACTATTACCTTTAACCTATTATTTTAAACGTTGGTATTTTATCTTATAAATGTTCTCATTTCAATGTGCATTTCACAAGTTACAGTGACACTATATTCTATTCTACTTTTTACTTTCTTACAGGTTTACAAGAGGAAAAATGAACTAGCCAAGAAGGATTACTTGAGAGCACTTGCAGAGTACAAGGCTACCCTCAATACTCAGGTGTGACAATGATGTTACTACTTTGCTCAGCAGTCCAATCCAGTTGTCCGCAAGCTTTTCTGTTACACGGACCGGTTTAACATCCGACAATAATCCTCAAATCCCCAAGAGTAAAATTAGTATTAATAAGGATAACAATAATAATAAGGGTAAGCCTAAATCCACTGTGTATTCACTAGATCACTACAGGTCTAGGTGACATAGAAAAAGGCATTGCATTGAATCTTATTGATAGACTATATTTTGTCACAGTACCACATAATACAACGTCGTTTTGGCTTAATTTGTTCCCAAAATACTCAAAATCACAATGTGGTACAACTTGGCAATAGCGTGATGCTGAGATAAAATCTGACGCAATTTTGCATCTCATTTACAATCTAACTGCCTTGTGGTTAGGATTTGGTGTTCTCTTGCTGCGATTCAGGCCCAATTCTCGTCGCATCCATTGCTAAGCAAAAGTGGTCAGCTGTATCTCAAATACATACGTTAATATGTTACTGTAAATCCTCATCTATGACGTGCACCCAAACTTTGAATGTTGTAGAGTTTAAAAAAACGTGTTGCAAAAGTATTGCATACTCCAGACCTCGATCCTTTAAAGCATTTGTGGAAAGATCTGAAAAATGCTGTGCACAAACGATCACCATCAAACTTTTAGGTAGTTGAGCTGTTTCGGAAGGAAGAATGGGAAAATATTGCTGTTTCAAGACGTGCAAAATTTATCGAGACTTACTGAAAGAGATTTGTGGCTGCGATCGCTGCAAAAGGAGGTTGTACAAAATATGAACTCAAAGGGTGCCAATATTTTTGCAACGCCCACTTTTCAATGTTTTATTTATTAGCACAATATAAAATGTATGTATGTATACATTTGGTTTCATTTTACAATAGTGTCTCACGTGTTGTTGATTCTTTATCTACAAATTTGAAACCAGAAATTTGGCAAAATGTCAAAAAGCTCTTTAGGTGGGGGGCGGGACAATACTTTTGCAAGGCAATGTTAATGTGGTATATGCAAAAAATTAGGCAACTTTATATTCTTTTTGTGTTCGTCCAGATACCAAACGACCCACAGCCCAGTACCAGTCTGCGGCCCAGTAGTTGCTGACCAATGGTCCAATCCACAGTATACTTTCCCCTACAATCATGTTTCCTCTCTCGCTTGTTTAGGTCCCCATCGAAGTGTTGGATTCAGCACCTCCTGCCGTCAGCACGGCGCCCATCCCGTCTCGCCCTACCAGGGCCCCGCAGTACAACCCCGAGGAGAACACCATCACCAACATCTGCACTTCTAACATCATCCTGGACCTGCCCCAGGTCACCACACGGTCCCGCACGGGAGCCATGAGACCACAACCTCCACCTGATTCCAACCCACCCACCGTAGCCAAGATCATCATCAAGCAGATGCAGTTGCCCTCGGGTGCCATGTCGGTCACGGCCGTGTCCGCCTCTTCCGGGAGGCAGCCGCCGCCGCTGCAGCAAATGCAGAGCACACCACCGCCCCCAAGGTTGCAGCAGATGGTGCATGCTCAGGCTCCGCCACCCCTGCATGCCAAACCTCGGGGGGGCGGTGCTGTGGTCTGTGCTGCTCCGCCGCCATTACAGATCAAGGTGGTCCCGTCGGTACGGGGGGCGGATCCCTGTTCTCCGGTCATAGTGACAGACCGTGAAACGGGGATGGGACAATCTGTAGTGACAAGAAGAAATGATGCCATGGATGTGGAAGAAGAGGTAAATACAGGGTTCGTACGTGCTTGAAATCCTTGGAAATGCTTGACTTTTAATGTTGAGTTTTAAGGATTGAAAGGTTCTTGAGTTTTGGGTAAAGTGCTTGTAAATTCTTGAATTTTTTGCCGTGATTCTCAGTAAGTATGTTAAAAAACGACGCTGGCGCTGCTCTCTCGTGGTTTCGATTTGCCATTGCATTTCTTCTTCCCTCGTCATTAACTGCAGCCGGTATTAGTTTATACTGCATTGTCCTAAAAAAGCGCCCCCTATGAGTCACGCCCATGAGGGCAGGTGCATGTTACACCTAAATAAAGTACTATGAGATGTACATTAGTGCAACAATTACGCTTCAATGCAAAAAGTATAGGTAGCGTTTTGGGAAGAACTTCCTGCAACCGAAAATGTAAGCTAAATATTTATACTCAACACCCATATGGGAACAGATTTGTCTTAAAAATATTTACACATATATTGTTCGGATCAAAAATTGCATGAGTAAATTGCAGATATATTTGTGGCTCTGCCAAATAAATGATTCACATCGGAATCTTTAATTTAATGGTACTGGTAAAATTGTAAACTTGTCTATGAAAGTCCTTTAAAAAGAGCTTGAATTTGCCCATGGTAAAGTTGTTTGAAACCTGATTATGGTCTGCGCCTCTACATTTGACAAACGAATGGGACAGTTTTCGGTCTCCTCGTGAATGCCCAGTTCTAGATTAAGGGGCAAGATGTAGAGGAAGGGGGGTGAAGGGATGGAGCTTTAGTGACTGTGCAGAGGCTCGGGATTGGGTGACAACCTCAGTGCAGTATTCAAAAGCATTTTCTTGGGTTCTCAAAACGTAGTGCTGAAATTCATGAAGTTGTTTTGAATCTGCACAGTTGTTGACATGTCATGTATGTGTCAGATGGAGGTTGAAGTTAAAGTGGGCCCCGGGTCTGGAATTACACACGTGGCAACTCCAAGCATTTGCGTGCGCAGCGGTTGTACCAACCCAGCAGTGGACAACAAAGACTGGGACAAAGAGTACTGCAGCAATGAGTGTGTCGCCACACACTGCAGGTAGTTGTCAGATAAATTGTTTTGTTTTTTTCTCAAAGCCACCTTGTTTTGAATTTTCAGCTTTCGTGCTCTTTTACAGGGACGTGTTTACCGCCTGGTGCGCCATCCAAGGGCAGAACTCCACTACAGTCACCTAGCAGAGGGGACCCTTGTGAACAATACAACTTCGTGTTTTTAAAGCGCTTTTATTGTTCAAGGTCAAAGGGAAGCTGGAGTCTTATGGTGTTTGCCAATCCATCACAGGGAACATACTGCATGGATGGTACCCAATTAGACCAACGGTAACTATGTCAACCACTATACTAGTTATCCCCAACTTGACCAAGGATGAGTGAGCGAGTGAGTTGAAAGCCAGGTGAGGCTCAGGTATAGGCACACACTTTGATCCTTTAGGATTTAAGACACTGCTGCCCAGTGTTTAATTTTTTAAACTCTTGGTGAATATTTGACTGATCGTTACGTTGATGATTGGGGCGTGTGAGAGCCGAGTGATTAGTGTGTTCTAATGTATACGTTTGAACGATAGCTTCCTTGTGTGCTAAAAAAAAACTTGAAAAAATGCACCTCACTCCATCACAGAGATTTTATTAAATTCATTGATCAATTTTACAACTTTTTTTGAAAAAAGCGACCACCAGGAGGCAGCTTGCGACATTAATTGGAGGGGCGGGGTGAGACGAATAATTATTCTAGATGGTGTTCCAAAAGTCTTGAATACATTTTGACATTTATAATCTCCGAAACTATTAAGGATATAAAAACACATCTGGCAAATTCAGAAAGCATGTCATCACAATTTTTACATGGAATGTTCAACATGAACACCATTGGTCACATGACACATCAAGCGTAAAGGCAAATGTTAATGTTGTTGAGCCCAATCCATATCTCTCGGAATAGGAGGCACATAGACCAATTATTTCACAAATCCCAACAGAAAACAAATCTGGGTGGCCAGGACATGAGATAGTGATAATTCTGGCCAGACTGTGGTGTGGCGGTGCCCCATCTTGTTGGGAAATTAAGTCACCAGACTCACTCACTCAATTTATCCAATCAACCAGTTTTCCAGCGTGTCGGGGTACGTCTCACCATTGACTGTCTTTTCAAAGAAGAATGGTCCGAAGACAGCTTTCTTCAACTTGGCACAAAACACCGTCACCTTTGCAGAACCTTGCTGATGCTCAAGAAGTTCACATGGGTTCTCAGCACCCCATATGCGGATGTTATGTTTGTTAACGTGGCGATTTATGTGGAACTTCACTTCATCGCCAAAAACAGACGGTCTTCAAATCCGTCACCCCCATCAAGATTTTTTAGGGGATAACTGGTGATGACTATTTCATTTTCTACGATAAATGTTGAAAATATTAAGTACGGTGTAGCGACTATACGCAATAGGAAGAGCAAGCGGGATTCATATGCTTGTTTTGCAAGGTGAAACAACCACTTCCTAAGCATTGGTGCTATAATTAAGGTCACAGGACAAATTTCTTCCAAAGATGAATAAATTAGAGTTTTTATTATGCGTGGCTATGTCTAGGGAATTTAAAAGGACCAGAATGACTGTGCGCCATTAGAGCATCACTCGTGTTGAGTCACAAGTGACAATTTTGGGTGGCATTTCCCTTTTTGGCAGGCTCATTCAACCCTAGAATGACTTACACGATTGCTTCTAAAATATTGTGCTTTTGGCCAAACTTGTTCTGTCCTGTGAGAGTAGAATGTCTTTCTGGGAAAGCTAAGGAGTCAGCAAAACCAGAAATTTCAAGGCAGCTATTTTGGCATTTTTCACAACTAGGGTAACCTACCTGAGTGCTTGGAAAAGATGGTGTAGATATTCAATGTCGTCCTATTTGGAAGAGTGGAATGTCTTCCTGAGAAAACTACTGGGACATCAAAAAAAAAAGTGCTGAGTTTTTGTGGTGCATTTTTCACATCTAGTGTTACTTACGTGACTCCCTATGAAAGATGGTGGTCATATCTAAACTTCCCCCCTTTTCTTGCGTGGGCTGACACACTGAAAAACAAACGGATATATTTACTTCCATCTTTTGTTGCATTGCAATGCAAAAGTCAAGGCAAGCTGGTTTCAGTGCCCTACAACTGTTAGACTTACTTTAGCTTGTAAGGTGTCTTCTTAAGACACACTTAAGTTGTTGTAGGACCCCATAGTTCCCTACTACCTCTTCTGATCGATTTACGGGAGCTCCGCAGGAAAGTGGTTGAAACTTGTTCAATCACATCTTCTGAAGTTCATGGAGGGTGCCGATCTTTTAGCTGGACATAAGCACCCATTTGTTATGAATATACAATGTCATCTAACTATGGACTTCCTCTCTGGTGGCTCCGTTCAGCATTTTCTGCGAAATACACATTGACCCACAGTCCATGATTTAAGTTTTTTTTGCAAATTCAAGCACACAAATCGCCTTTTCTGGTTTAGTGAATGCTATTAATAGGTCTAAAAAAATTAATTGAAAAAATCAATCGCCATACAAAAACATTGGCTTTAAAATGGCACAAGCTTCATATTACTACCATTCATAGTTGAGGATATATGGGGACTTCAAATGTGCCCAAGACTTTTGGACCACCCTGTATTTCAGAACAAATCAAACTGGTGTTATGATTTGAGAAACAAAACAAGAAATTTTACCTGGGGTGTTGTGATCTATGTTGGTGTAGCACATCCGACCTGATTCTTCATGAGTGAACAATGCTTCAGTCCTATTGATGCTACTAAAAAGAGAAAAATTGTGGCATCTTTTAAACAAAATCAACTTGGGGATAGATGAGTGGGTGTTTGCTTTGGAATTCACCAGAAACTTGGGTTGGATAATAAAAATATTTTATGTTCTAGTTGATGTGTGTCTGAATAAAATGATCAACAAAATATTTATTGTAGCCAAAATGTCTCAGGTCTTACAGTGTGATCATCATATAATATGGACGTTTTTACCATTAGGGTGAGCACTGCATTGGTTTTGCTTAATGGGGGATAGTATTTTGCCTGACGTCCAATTAAACACTATATTATTGGGGCGGTGGTAAATCTGTGTCTCTCAAAAACAGGAGAAAGGAGCGCCACTTTAGTTCCCTTTGATTTGAAATTCAGCGCATTCATCAGGTCCCCAAAATTAAAATTCCCGCTTGCCCCATAAAGTGACACAATCTCGAAGGGAAGAATGGGAGATTTCCGAAAGGGTCGGTTTATGTCAAGGTGACTGGATGAGAAAAATCATTTGTACATGTATCTCTCACTTGCTTGTGCATTCATTCTCTAGTTAGCTATTTAGCCATATTCAGCGCAACAGATGAGGTAAGTCTTACAATCTGGTGTAATGGGGTAATTCCCCCCTCCCACATTTTGAGTTGGTTTGGCCCACCGCCACTCTTCTTTTCTCTAGCGGTAAAAATAACACATAACAGCGTTTGATAGAGGGCAGAAAGGTGCTAGGTGGAGTGGAAAAGGCCAGGAAAAGAAAAAGAAACCTGTTAAGAGGAGAGCTGTTATCATTTATTTCACTCATCTTATACTTTTTGCATGTCATCTGTATGTCCTCAGTTGTGTGTTGTGCTATATGTTTGCAGATTTTAGCAGTGAATTACTTTTACCTGGTAGTTTTTCTCCCTTAAAAAAAGCTCGTACTGGTGATATTTCTGTCTTTTTGAGAAGCGGCTCGTTCAGCCCACCTCACAAGAGCCGACTCCCAAAAGCCTATTCAGATTGTTGCGTTTATCCATTTATGCACCCATTATCTGCACCACTTATCCTCAGAAGGGTCGCAAGGGTGCTGGAGCCCATCCCAGCCATCTTCAGGCAGTGGGCAGGGGTCACACTGAACTGGTTGCCAGCCAGTTGCAGGGCATACAGAGACAGACCACTCACTCGCTCATTCACACCTAGGAACAATTTGGACCGGCCATTTAACCTGACATGCATGTTTTTGGAATGTGGGAGAAAATCCATGCAAGCACGGGGAGAACATGAAACTCCACTCGGGAAGGGTTGATCCCATGACCTCAGAACTGTGCCGCCCGCGCTAACTACTCCGCTGCCGTGCTGCCTTGCTCTTATGAACTATTCAAAAATTATGTAACATAAGGCAAAAAGTTACTTTTAAAGCTAAAATAATGTAAAATGTCAACAATGAAAAAGGAAACAACTAGAGAAAAAAATCAACGCAAAAAGAGAATAAAAGAAGAAACAATAAAGAAAAATGAATCGAAAGGCTAGAAAAAAAATCTAAAGAATACAATGAAAATGAAAAAGGAAGGAAAGGGGCAAGAAAAAATGAGGCAAGAGGAAGAATGCTAGAAAAATGAGTCAAAGTCATAAAGTTTTTACTTCCAATTAATAATACCAAATATAGGTTTGATAAAATAAACACTGCTGTGCTGTGGGCTTGATGTTTGATGTCAGTCTGGGAAGAGCGAAGAAGAATGAATGTTTGGCGAATGTGAGTGTGTTCTCGACTCTAGCCACCACCCACTAGTGGGATATGGTTTCAGTATATAGATTGGTAAAAATGATTTAATTTATATCAGAATCTTCGTATAATTTTCCTTTGAACTAAAATGGGGAAGTGTTTTCTGTTAACGTATCAACATATACCTGAATTTTCTCCCAATAAAAATGTATCACAAGATCTCACTACTGTTCCATTCATTCCAATTCTTCCTCCATAAATAAGTGCGGCAGGCTTCGGGTAGAAAACTACTGGGCTGAATAGTGCCCCACTACAGCCATGTACAGTCTTTGAGTCTTTTTAGAATTTCCCTATTTTTTTTCATCTTTTAATGGTGGAGCTGGTGCCCTGCACCCTTGCTTGCTGCGCTGTAAATCTATTGAGGAAGGTAAGTAAACATGTCCTGACGTCTGCAAGAAGGCGTTGATGTGGCCAACTTGATATCTCATTGGTTAAGCCAATCAGCAAGTATTATTGTCACTTGTTAGGTCTCACAAGGCCTGTCGATGGGCTTCTGAGGGCCTCCAGGTAGATTTCTGGCCCTGGCAACAACTACTGACTAAAATGTAACGGGTTAAATGCTTAAGTATGGAAGCTCATATCTAGAACCAGAGCAATTAAGGGGATAAAAATGAAAGGAAGCTGACAACTTGGAATTATTGAAAAAATATTGGACAAAATATGATTAACATCATATGATTAAAAAAAATAAACTCAGCAGAGAAGGCCCTGCAGACCCTTGCAGCCCACCACTGAAAATTGTGGTCCAAAATCTGTCATTTTAAAAATGATAAGACTAATAATAGGCTTATACTATTTTGGGTTGTTCTTGGATAGATGATTTAGGCATATGAGTTAAAGCCAGGGCAGCACGGCGGCGCAGTGGTTAGCGCGTGTGTGGCACAGTTCAACCTCCTGTGTGGAGTTTGCATGTTCTCCCCGTGCTTGCGTGAGTTTCCTCCGGGCACTCCGGTTTCCTCCCATATTCCAAAATCATGCATGTTAGGTTAATTGGCTGGTCCAAATCGTTCCTAAGTGTGAATGGGCGAGTGAGTTGTCTGTCTCTGTGTGCCCTGCAATTGGCTGGCAACCAGATCAGGGTGTCCCCTGCCCACTGCCTGAAGACAGCCGGGATGGGCCCCAGCACCCCTGCGACCCTACTGGGGATAAGCGGTGCAGATAATGAATGGGTGGAGTTAAAGCCAAAGGAAACCTTTATTGTCAATCGCATCATCATTGCCAAATTCTACATTCACAAATTCAAATTCACCGCCAGAAAAATATCTTTCATTGCCTTCCAAAGCTTCTCCACAACGAGCAGGTAACTTTAACCAGTAATATCTGTAAACAGATCGGTATTTTTCGTTAACTTATCTGTTTTCCTCCTTGCATGTTTGTTTGGTTTTATCATCTGATACTTTCGTTTATAAAGTTTTATTGTTCTGTTAACGTAACGTTGCTGTAACATATGTTTTGTTCAATAAAGCATTTAAAAAATAAAAAAGGTTAACTCCGTGCCCTCCTCTCGCTTTTTGTCGCGAGATTTCTGGCAGATCACGACGTTCGACGAGAGGAGCGGGAAAAAGCAGCGTGGCGGGAAAGCAGCAGCCGAGTCAACAACACGCCACAGGCGGCGCAGCTGGGAGACCCAACCGAGAACAGATCCGCAACAAATCCATTAAAAGCGCAAATACAACAATGTTGAAAAGAAATACACTTTGATTGAAAATGCAAAGCTGCCTTGGGGCAAAAAGGACAATTAATGTCACAAAAAATAATAGGGTTGAGTGTTGTGTGGTGCGTGCTCTCGGAAGACAGAAAACAGTACAGTCGGCTTCGCTATCGTATGAATTCTCCATAGTTGTTGAATAAGCAGAATATCAGAGCTAATGGCGACAAAAAAGCGACATTGATTTTTGTGATTTGACGTGAATCATCGTTGTTAGCGTCACCATCTCCCTCTTGTCTTCCAGTGATGAGAATTCCGGTACTTTTTCAAGAATAGGCTTTTTCGGCTCAGCTCAATGAAAAGAGCCTAAATTTTCGGCTCCTAAACGATTCTTCGGGTTTCTTCCTGTTTTCTTATGATATATTACCAATGATCATAAAATATTATGCCGCAGATTGACTCATTTTGAAATTATTTTATGCGACTATAGCATAATGGCATTGTTCTTTTATTATACACTGAACCTTTACTCACTTTGAAATTGTTTATAGTCAGGGTTGGGTAGAGTTACTTTAACTTGATTACTTTCAATTACTTTTAATTTACTCCAATACCAAATATGCTAACAAAGGACAAAAGAAACTGAATATGAATAAAACAAAAAAATAGACAAGAATGAAAGAATAAACATAAGGACAAACTAAAACAGAGAAAAGAGGAAAAAAGGAAAAAAGAGAGGAAGGAAAAAGTAAGAAAAAAGAAGGAAAAAGCTAGGAAAATGAGAAAAGGAAGTAAAAAATAAAATAAAAAAGGAAACTGGGGAACAAAAAAAATGAAAAAAGGCAGAAAAATGAGTAAAAAGCTTGGAAAAAAATAATAAAAATAAAGAAAATAGGGTAAAAAAAGGATAAAACACGAAAAGGGAAAAGACACGTTTTTTTGGGGGGGGTGTCTCTTTAAATATTAGCAGGGTTGGGTAGGGTTACTTTAACTTGATTACTTTCAATTACTTTTGGATTACTCCAATACCAAATATGCTAATAAAAGACAAAAGAAACTAAATATGAATAAAATGATGACTCACAACACGTGGTAAGCTTTCTCTCCTGGCTTTGATCTCTTTGATATCCGGCAAAACTAACATAAAATGCGACAGAAACAAAATGAAAATAAATCCAAACAGCTTGCCAACATCATTTTTGCCGTTCCATGTATTCCGTTACTCCCCAAGCCTGCACAAAATTTTGTCTTGTATTCATATTTAGTTTCTTTTGTCTTTTATTAGCATATTTGGTATTGGAGTAATCCAAAAGTAATTGAAAGTAATCCAGTTAAAGTAACCCTACCCAACCCTGGCCGCCGATTGACTCACTTTGAAATTATATTATGCTACTATACTATAATGGCATTATTCTTTTAATATACAGTGAACCTTTACTCACTTTGAACTTTGAAATTGTTTATAGTAAAAAAAACATTAGACAAGACAAGTGTATGAGGTGAACATTACTCATAAGCTGTATAATACTTTTCAACTAGCAATAATCGCGCCTTGGATAAACCTCATAGGCCACGATACTGCCAATCGTAAGACAGTCTTAAGCCCAGATTTAAACACTTCCACTGAGGTTGCAGATCTATCTCAGAGGGCAGAAAATTCCACAGTACTGGGGCCCGAATTTAGAACACTCTTGAACATTTAGATTTCTTCTTGGCTCTTGGAATGACTGGTGACAGGAGATGACGCCACCGATCAGTCACAAGCGCCTTCAAGAGAGGAAGACAGAGAGAGAAAGAGGGGTAATTAGAGAAAGAGGAAGAGAAAGGTAAATATTGAAAAAGACAGAGAAAATTGGAGGATGAGAGAGAGAGAGAAAACGAGAGAACCGTAGCAGCTCCTTAAAAACGGCTACCCGGTTCTCGTCGTTCACTTCAAATAGCCGGTTGGTTCACGAACGACCCCTCACTATCATCTTCACCATCCGGCCTGCTGAGCTGAACGTGAGGCCGGCGGCAGCAGAGCGGGAGTGTGCGGCACCAGACTTATCATGGCGGCTAACCTGGATAAGGAAGCGTACTATCGGCGGATCAAAAGACTGTACAGCAATTGGAAGGTGAAATCGAAGCGCTATTAGGAACTGTCCACATCAAAATCACCATTAGCTAACTAGCCCGCTAACTAGCTTTCAAGCTAGCTTTCTAGCTAGCTCTGCAACGCGCCAACGCACTTACTACTTTTTAGCCTTGTAGAATGATGTCGGGTCTAAAGTGGCACCCGAGCCATGCACTAAAAATGTACATTCATGATAGTCGATTTGCTTGATGTTTTTCGCCACCAGCAATAATAATACCATCGCAAACAAGTGGTAAGCAGGCATATTGGTGCCCGAGAGGAGGTAGGCAAGGCGGCATGGAAGAGGACATGAGCAGCTCAACTTTTGTTCTCGTTCGCCACACATGCTCCAGAATATTGTGGAGATCTGCTTCTAAATCCCAATCGTGAAATACTCGTCTCAATTATTATATTTTAAAGACGAGTACAGCGTAGAAACGATTATTTTCTTTACAGAAAATTAACATTGAGTGAGTTTTAACCTTCATGATCTGCCCGAAATGACAGTCTGGTCATATTTAGGGTTTTGGTTGAATTAAGATCTTCAACACACCAAGGACTTGTACAATTGACTTATGGATTATCATCTAGAGCACTTTTTTATGTTATGAATGTTTCTAAAATTACCCTAAAATATAAGTTCTTAAAGATGAGGTGTGTGGTTTGAGGAGCCCTTCGAAAGAAGACTATTTTCTCAATTAAGTATGTTTCAACAATGCCCAAGTGAGTTCAAAGAGCCATTATGTTTTATTATTCACCGCGCCTTTCTGTTTGTATTCTTAATCAAAGCTGTTCGTGGAGGAACACATTGGATATGAGGCCTAGAAGGAGTTTTCTACAGTGATCCCATGCTCGCCCTCGTGTTTTTTTTATTTATAATTGTTAGTGTAGCATGAAAATTGATAGAGTAAGTTAAGGCCTGCTTCATTTAGAGTCTAAATGACAACCAAAATCCCATGAAAGAGGGACAAGGAGTTTATTCGAGTTCATCTAAGAAATGATCATACTTGCACACACAACATAAGAAGCTTGATAGAGTCTGCAAAGATGACGCAAGCCAGGAGATGAGACAAGCCAGGAGATGGCAGCGGCATGTAAAGTTCCAAATTCTGTACTGCTCTATTAATATCCAGGGAGTTGGGAACCTCAAGATCCCCCTGGAATGTCAATCTAGTTATATAAAGTATTTGGTTGAATTGACATCTTCAACTGAATAAAACACAATAAAGATTTTTGAAACTGCATAATGGGTTCACGAGAATTAAACATTTTGTGTGTCCTACAATGATGACACAAGCCAGGAGATGGCGCCTGCGAAAAAAGTTTTTATTCCGTGCAGCGTCTTAAAATTACCATCTAGAGAGTTATGACCCTCAATATTTGCCTGGAACGAGAGTCGGGTCCTATTTACTTATCTGGTTGAATTAACGTCTTTAACCAGAGTACAGCAAGCAAAGCAGTTCTAAAATTCATAGTGCAGGATAGTATCTCAAGTGACCTTAAAATGAAAGTTCTTCCGTGACACAAGAACCCACCCGTGTCATGTGCTTTTCTTCGTAGAAAGGAGAGGATGAGTTTGGAAAAGTTGATGCCATTGTGGTGTCTGTTGGAGTGGATGAAGAAATTGTCTATGCCAAATCCACAGCAATACAGGTGAGCGAGCAAGTGATGACTGAATACTCGAGTACATAACGAGGGAATGGATTTTATGTCCTTTATTCTTTCTGCAGACTTGGCTGTTCGGCTACGAGGTGACGGATACCATCTTGGTCTTTTGCGAAACCAAGATTCTCTTTCTCGCAAGCAAGAAAAAAGTGGACTTTCTCAAACAAGTGGCCATTACTAAGGGCAATGAAAATGCCAACGGTGTCCCACCTATCACTCTCCTCACCAGGGAAAAGGTGATACTCAATGGCTTGTGCTGAATTGATTGCTCGGAGCGGAGGAAGTGACATGGGCGAGTTTGGCATGTGTTTCAGAACGAGAGTAACAAGCCCAACTTCGACAAGATGATTGAGGCGATCCGCGGCAGCCGTGAAGGCAAAACGTTGGGCGTGTTCATTAAGGACAAATTTCCCGGCGACTACATGAAGAGCTGGAACGATGCCTTGGCGGCTGAGGGTCTGGAGAAGGTATGGGCAGTTGGTTGGCTCTTGACTGCAGTGTTTCCCAATATGTTGTGAGACCCGGGTGGGTGGACAGTTTAGGGGGGGTCTGGGGCATGTACACCCATGGAAGAAAATTTACATTTTAAATTCAAAAGCCTTGATCTGATGCATTTTTACTGCAAAATCAAGATGCTAGATATACGATGAATGTGTACCATTGAAAGCTATTGAATCATAAATACGCTTCTTGTGGAAAAAGAAATCTGCTTGTCATATAATTAGACTTTTAATAACTAGTGGTGTTCCGATGCCAATCCAGTACTGTTTTTAGGTATATCTGTGAGTAAACAGACCAAACTCTCGTACTAAATACCAATACTGTTGCCAATGCTCAACTTGTGAGCTACTTGGGGCCCGTGTCCACCGAAGCGTTTTCCTGGTCCCTCGAAACTAATTTTAATTGCAACGGCAGCGTTTCGTTTTTGCACTTGTGCGAGAAGACTATGGTCGGGATGCTCGGCGTTAAACCTTTTTTTCTGGTCGCTAAAAGTTTAAATGTTCAACTTTAGGATAACGTGACTCACGTCATTGTCACATTTTACCAGGCTGTCTAATCACAGAGAAGGCGGGGCAGGACAAACAAAGAGTTTGCTTTAGCATGGGAAGGGGGTGCAGGCTGATTGTTCAAGTACAGACTATTGTAATGATTTATATAACGAGATGTCTTAAGAGCTATTTTGTTTACCTTTGCATTTATATATTGTGTATATATAATTTTTGAAAAAACATTGATTTTGAATAAGGTTTATGAGACTGGTATATATATGCCTATACCGGAACCATTTCCCCCGTAATGGGAGGTGGTTAGAGTCAAGAATACGCTCACATTCTTGACTTTTTCTGGGGGATTGACACATAGGAGGGGATTATCAGCCGGCTTGCTCAACGGATGTGTCACAACACCTGTCGTTGGGAGTCATTAGGTGACCAAACCCCCTAATGCCGAGCGCCAAGCAGAGAGGCAGGGGGTACCAATGTTTTGAGTCTTAGGTATGACTCGTCCGACGCCCTAACCACAGACTTCCTGATCTCTGGGTGGGTGCCCTACCCCCAAGGCCACCTTGGTGGACTCTGTTGGAACCAATTAAACCCTGGTTGCCGCCAGAATCTTGGGAATGGGCATTATTGGACTGACCTTTACCAAGTGAGTCTGAAGTCACTTTCTTTACCTGCAGGTGGATATAAGCGCAGTTGTGGCATACACCATGGCAGTAAAGGAGGATGGTGAGTTAGGTCTGATGAAGAAAGCAGCTGCCATCACTAGTGAAGTATACTCCAAGTTCTTTAAAGAGAGAGTTATGGAGATCGTCGACGCAGATGAGGTGAGGAAACATGAATTTAGTCGAACCTTTAGTCCAGTTTGTGATGTTTTTTTTTTCCGGTAACAGAAAGTACGTCACAGTAAACTGGCCGAATCGGTGGAAAAGGCAATTGAGGAGAAAAAATATCTTGTCGGCGTTGACCCCTCTGCTGTGGAGATGTGCTACCCTCCCATCATCCAGAGCGGAGGAAATTACAGTCTTAAGTTCAGCGTTGTCAGGTAAATTGTAACTCCAAAATAGTTGATCCTTTTAAATATTTGATTGGTACTTTTTGCTCCATTATCATCCAAATCCACTCGAGTAGTCCGATACTGAATATATTATATTATATTATATTTACCTTTAATACATTAACTTGAAAGATAAATATATCTCCAAATAACATATTTTCTAACATAACAATTTGAATTTTATGTTGTTGAAATCTCTGCTCCCTGAAAGTGAAAAGGACACTATTAAGACTCATTTTTGTGAATACAAATACTTTGGAAAAAGACTGGAAATTACCATTCGCCCATCCAGAATTGCATTTCTTAGGTGTACTCTAATGTACATCTGGATGGAATTTGAAAATGTCAGTTCCTTGCTTTCACCATTTTCAGGTACAGGTGAATAAATTATAAATTGAAATCAAGCAAAAAAAAATTATTCCTGTAAACTAAGAACAGATTCATTAGCAGCGGTCGAACAGTAAATAAGACAAATATGTGCATTTGGATCAGTTCACTCAGTGGTCAACTGCAAAGTCTAACAAAGGAACTTAACGATTCTTATCAGTTTGAAATTAAAGCGTTTTAGCAACTGCCATTTGTGGTTTACAAAGTATAAGAACTGTCGTTTTTTCTATAGACTGGATGCATTTAATTCTTAATATAAATGCTTCCTTACTTACGAACATTTGAGTTACGAAAACAGTAGATACATTTTTTGGGGAGATGTCGAAAAATATCCGTATATCGCTGTAAGTTAGATTTTGTAATGTGTGCATCTTTTTCCGAGTAGAGGACATTACTGTAGTGCTTCTTTACGTCGCTACAGGCGTCTGGCCCTGTGAGAGGTCACCCAGCATCCACTCCGCTTCCTCTTTCTATTTCGTGTGTACACGTACTGAATCTCCAGTGCGCTAAGAACTTTGACATTTTAATTGTTGAATATCTCGCGCATCCATTCAATATGGTTGGTGTACAGTGTAAAGAAGAGGCGATTCGTTTTAAAATGAGAGTGGAATAAGAAAGCTTGATGCGATTGAAAATGGTTGGATCGCTTATTTTTTTACCACTTTCTACCACGGAGGAGGATGTCGCCCTAACTCTTGAGTTTAACTTGCTTTTGGAAGATGAGCTTCAACTTTATCTTTATAGAGCATATTATTTTATGAAATGTTTAATTTTTAGTACAAAACAATTACAGGCTACTTTTTTCAAGCCTTAAACATACTTGTACAAACCTTAAACATACAAAATATAGCAGTTAAGGAACATTCGAACAAATTCAACTTACGAACTATCGTCCGGAACGTATGTAAGTGGAGAAGCGTCTGTACAGTCTTCAGCCTCAGTCTGGCATAACCCTTGAGCTTCCTTTTTTATAGCGAAATATACCCTTTTATATTGTACACGATCCATGTCATCAAAACTGCATTAGCTTGAACGCTACTTGAATCTTACTGAGGCGAGTCAGATTCTGTTTTGTTCAACTGTCCAACATGCTCATGAGATGTTTGTCTGCACAGATCAACCGCCATGATACGCAAGGTCTGCTTTGCAAACTTGAACTTTGAAAAAAGGCTTGAGACAGAGACGCTATCGCAGATGATTATATTCAAGTAGAGATGCCTCACTCTGTTGGAAAAATGTGTCTGGTGACAGTAGTCAACGATTGAATTGTCAACTATTATCAATTTTTTTTTGACTTTGTCGACTAATTTTTGCGTCCCTAGCTAATACTGACCCTCTTTATATATTGCAATCTTAAAAGAGCTTTCGTGGCCTGCAGTGTGGTGTATTGACCTTGGACCAAGAATACAAAGCAGAGCTTACATTAACAAGTCAGTTCGCCAAAATAAGGCCCCCAAATATTTGTTTTTATTTCATCCTGTTCTGTTTGTCAGAACCACTTTTTACTGGTACTGACTTTTGGTACCCCATCCTACTAAGTAGATGGTTCTTCTTCTTTCTAGTGACAAGAACCACATGCATTTCGGCGCCATCACATGCTCCATGGGTATTCGCTACAAGTCGTACTGCTCCAACCTGGTGCGGACCCTTATGGTGGATCCACCACAGGAGATGCAGGATAACTACAACTTCCTACTACAGGTGGAGGAGGAGCTGCTGAAGGAGCTCAAGCATGGTGTGTTCAGCATCTCGGCGGTGGGTAATTTAAGACTTTTTACAAGCATCACGATTGAGCCGTGTGATTTTCATAGGTGTGAAAATCTGTGATGCCTACAACACTGTTCTGGAGTATGTGAAAAAGGAAAGAGCAGATCTCGTGGCCAAGCTGACAAAAAACTTTGGGTATGTGCCTGTTAAGAAATGAGCGACGTTATACTCTCGTCTCATGTGGGTTGTTTGCAGATTTGCCATGGGCATCGAATTTCGGGAAGGCTCTTTAGTGCTCAATTCCAAGAATCAGTACAAATTGAAGAAAGGTGGCAAATTGATTAGCCTTTCTCCCTGTTGTGTATTGATTCCTGACGGCAGTTTATGTATTGGGCAGGAATGGTGCTGAGCATCAGTATAGGCTTTGCCGACTTGACGAATAAGGATGGCAAGAAAGAAGAGCAGAAGAAGTATGCCTTGTTTGTTGGTGACACGGTGCAGATCAATGAGGTGAGTTCAATCGAATACAGGATTTCTGGCTGCAGAAATGTCAATTTCTGTAATCCATTTAAAACTCTTTGGTATTAAGGTTCTACGTTGTATTCTTTAATTCAAACACTGAACATGGGACCCCACTCATTCTACCCATTCCATGTACACTTTCTAAAGAGCCCTGTTTTACTGAATATATGCGCTATGTAAACATCTGTTTCCAAGTCAATTGGATTCCAGCTTCAATTAACTGTCATCATTACATTGCCTCAAAAAAGAGGTAAAAATGAACACATCAAGTTAAAAAGAAAAATAAATAACCAAATGTTACTAAAATACAATTTTATCCTCTGCTTTTCCTAACTAACGACCCCAACCACCATTTGAATAGTGTATTAAATGGATAGCAATTTAATAGAATTCATCCATTTTTTTCTTACGTAAAAGAGAATATCTCTACTGTAGTGCATCATTCCATTAAATGGATTCATACTCCAGTAGTTGGCGTTTCAGATTTCTTCTTAAAGGCTGTACCTTTTAGCTAACAGTAATTTAGAAACTGGGTAGCGTGGTGTGAACGCTTTTCCGGATATGTGTGCAATATCACCATTTTGACATCTAGAGTATTTTTCATGTAAAGAAAATAACCAATCTTTTAAAATTCATTTTGACAAAATCCCTTTATCACATTGCCAAATGCAATACTGAGAATTTCCCTTAGCTGAAATGAAATGAAATGATCTGCATTTATATAGCGCTTTTCAAGTCAATGACTTCCCAAAGCGCTTTACATTGTGCTTCACATTTCCCAATAGCGGCCGTGATCTGTGCAGCCATGTAAGGCGCTAACCTGCTTATTGGGGGTATTGGGGGTTCAGTGTCTTACCCAAGGACACTTCGACAAGTAACACGGACAAGCCGGGATTCGAACTGGGATCCCTTAATCCTAAAACGATCGCTCTACCTCCTGAGCTACTGCCGCCCCTAGCTCCTTTGCTTTCAAAACAAGTGTCAGATATATTGGGATTTTTCTTTTTTTAATGATTTCGTTATCCAATTATATTGAGTTAATGTTAATTGGTCAGATATTTGGTCAGTTTCTGCGTATTATACAACTTCAAATTCATTCCTTTCAGAAATACTCTTATTAAGGTATTCTTTATGACTCAAGTTTAATATTTGCAGTATACATAATCTGATTTTAAACTCCTTGTTGAAACAAGAAATTAGGTTTTTGCCATGGCTATCCTTGGGAGTATGTCTGTTGAACTAAACATTCTGTAGTCTGTATCACTTCTAATTTGTAAGTATATAGAAAATATTGTAACACCAAATAAAATAAACACTTATCAAATTAATTTTATCCCAGCCAACAAACCAGCCACTAGGCATTAAAAAAAAAACGGAAAGAAAATTGGTGCAGTTTAGTCACTTTGAGTCTCTGTATTATGTACTCTTCCTCGTGCTTTGTTGCACTTTTTTGGGTTGCACTACACAATACAGCAACATCAAGTGGTCGAATATAATTGTGTCCTTTTAACTGTGATGAACTATCATCTATCTTCATCAATCAAAAATGTAAAAATAACACTCCGTTTCTTCACCAAGGCCATAATCACCCTTAACAAGTGCATAAATCTATGAAAATATGTATTTTGCGTCTTATTTGGGAATTATCTTTGCTGCTAAATGTTATTGCACTACTGTCAAATGCACTATTCTTTTTTTTCCCCATTATCATTACTTAGGCCAGTCTCTAAGCACTAAGTTGTAAATATTGTTGCCAATTTGTACTATTATTTAATCTCTTTGAAGTCTTGATTATATGTTTATCTCTGAGTGCCATGTCTAAACCCGTTGCCTACGACGCTTCACAACATTTATCTGTGACGATAAAGACTATCCAATTATTTTATTTTAAACAACACAATTTCCCCAATATATTTGATTTATAGTAAGTGAATTATTTTTAATATTATTGTCTGAATGATTTAAATGCTGATGTATTTTATTTTGAAGGATATTATAGTACTTAATTCTGTCACCTCTAATCAGGAGGAACCAGCCGCAGTCCTTACGCCGGTCAAGAAGAAGATAAAAAACGTTGGAATCTTCCTTAAGGTGAAACGTGGCTTCTTCACTCTTGAAGTCATGGTGTGCGGCTTCCGTCTTCTGAACACGTGGCCTCCCTCAGAATGACGACGAGGAAGATGAAGAGGAAGAAGGCGAGGATGCAGAAGAGCTTCTGGGCAAGGGCGCTCGAGGTGCCGCTCTTCTGGCCGACAGAACTCGGGTGAGTTGGCAAAGTGCTGTGGGTTGCCTGATGCGCACGTGAGAGATGCTGACTATGTGTGCGTGTTTTTGGTCTTTGCTAGCTACTTGGAAAGGTAAGTAGTCAGCATTTCATTTCAAACCACTCACAAATGAGAAAAAGTCCTTAATTTATAATGTATTTTCCAGACTATAAGGTGCACCCAAAAAACCCAAATATGCCAGAAATTCATGTGTCAAGTCATGTTTTTTTGTACAGCCCTTTATCACAAGGCGTCTCAAAGGGCTGCACAGACCAGATTATTTCAAACCACAGACTATTATTACACCATCCCCTGATCTAAAACCTACATGAGGGCAAGGAAAAACTCAAAAACCTCAATATGAGGTAAATGGAGAAACCTTGAGAAGGGAGCGCACGTGAGGTAATCCCCCTTCCAGGATGACCAGGCTGCAATGGATGTTGCAATAACAAATAATATACAGGCATGGCAATCTCTCACATTTAGTTGAAAATTAGTTCTGAAATAAAAAAGGGTAACTTACAAGATTTGTATAGATCTGAGGAGATACTGTTTTGGGGCGGTTGCAGATAATTGAGATTTCCCATTTTCCAGCCATTTAAGGTTGTGCGTTTGAATTAATATCTTTTAAGTTCGTGCAGGTAGAAGTTCTGTATTTATTAATGTGTAACGCTCATTAGATTTTAACTTTTATTCATGGTACCAGAGACGAATGATGGAGAAAACAAAGTAATCCTGAAGCCGATAAATAAATGCAAAAAAAGCACGTAAAGGGAGACAACTCTTCTGTGTATCTAATAATGAATTCTATTTTGACGGACATGAAAAATGTTTGTGTTGGTTTGTGTTTATAGTTGTCCATAATCAATAAATGATTTGAATAATAGCCGCATGTATTCAACGTTTCTTACTTTCAATGCTTAGTTTGAGCTGAGAAAGCAAACAAAATTGTACACCTTTTTTTTATTAAAAAAAGAGAAGTGTGCGTTATACACAAATCAACACAGTATTTCCAGCACACCCTTCTCACCTTTAAGGTCCTGGCCCATTTTCGCGACTAGTTTTATTATCCAAGGCACCTTGTCTATGGAAAAAGTTGGAAATGCATACGAGTCTATGATCATATTTGCACAATTATTGATCAGCTGATTTATATCTTGAACCCAGATAGTGACGGTAGGAAGGCCACCACTTTGGGAAAGGCAATGCGTCTTATCTAATGATCACACTATTGAATGAGAAAACAAAGTAATTAAATATTTTGTTTTACTTCTTGGCACAAACTAAACATAGTAAGTGACAAACGTTTTGAATACATGCGCCCATGATTCAAATCATTTGTTGATAACCAAGAACACAAACCAACATAACATTAACAATGTTTTGAATCTTAAGCTGAGTTAAATCGAACTCTAGGGTTACGGTGAGTCGCTGTACTGGGTTCGGTGGAGCTTCTGCCCCAAAGTTCAAGACACGCTGACTTATGTGCAGATGATCACAAGAGATTGCTTGGCTAATCAGTTCTGCACAAAACTTGGCGCATTCCAAACTGATCTAACATGTAAATGTCATTGTAGTATGTTGTGTAATACTTTTTTCATATTTTAACCCACACTGTCGAGAAAAAAAAGAAAGTTGTCAGACAAATCCGTACGAAATGGATCCTAACGTACCACGGAATGGGATGGGAGTCATCATCCTTTCTGCATAATTTGCATTGCCAATTTGAAAAAAATCTAGCCTTTTACCGGCAAAACTAAAGGAACACTTAGAAAAGATGCATTGACTGGGATACCAAAATTCCAAGTAATGACCACCCCAAAAATTAAGAACAGTGGCCAAATTTTTCCCAATTCCTCATTTAAATGGCATCTTCAGTGACGGAATTAAAGGACATAAGCAAAGACTAGATCTACATGTCTTGAATTTGGGGGGAGTCTTATTTTATTGTATGCTTTGGTATGGTTTGGTGAAAGCGCTTATGAAACTGATGGGTAGCTTCAGCAGGGTAAGAACCACTGATTTACGCAGGTTCAGGTTTACCAAAGTACTTCCCACTATGACTTTCTCTTCATTCAGTTCAGAATTTTGTTCCATTCGAAAAGACTTTGCGAGTCGGCTATAAAATACTTGTATTTCAGTAGCCGCCACCCTATCTTTACCACAGACCAGTTTAATGTCTGACAATCTCGCGGCCCAGCCCAATAATATTAACAACGTTTGGACTGTGTCTAAAAAAACAGCCTTTCTTTTTGTCATCCGTTTCCCTCAGTCCAGTGGATAGGATCTGACGCTCTACCTTCCGCGATCCGGGGTTGATTCCCTTGGATTCAATGATGCATCCAATTTAAGTGATGGATTTCGACGGATGAATAAATGCACAAATAAGCTACTTCTTTATATTTGGTTCAACCCGATACCCTTACTGTATGTAGCCTTAATTCTATGCGCCCTATAGTCCGATGTGCCTCTATATGGGGGAAAAAATTGCGGGTGCAAATTAGAATCCGTGCACCTTATATTGTGGAAAATACTGCAATTATGTGTTTGCTCTTGTATGATGTGCAGCATTTTATCACCGCATGTGTGTTAGTGTGTCGCTGTCAAGAGTGTTAGTCGCCACATGACGCAGAATGTGTTTGTTCTCAGAACGAAATGACAGCTGAAGAGAAGCGGCGGACTCACCAGAAGGAGCTCGCAAACAGCTTGAACGAGGAGGCCAAGCGGCGACTGACCGAACAGAAAGGCGAGCAGCAGGTCCAGAAGTGAGTTTTGTCTGTAAATATAAACTTAACGGCAGCTTTAGGAATTGACTATTGTTGAGACCTGTTGCGTTTCAGGGCCAGAAAATCCAACGTGTCTTACAAGAACGTGTCTCAGATGCCCAGAGAGAAAGACATCAGGGAAATGAAAATCTTCATTGATAAGAAATACGAGACGGTTGTCATGCCTATATTCGGCATTGCCACACCGTTTCACATTGCTACTATCAAGGTACGTCACAGTGTTCTTCCCTACTCCCCCTTAACTGAACTGTATCATTGACTAGTCTGTCATTGTCTAGAATATCAGCATGTCCGTGGAAGGTGATTACACGTACTTGAGGATCAACTTCTATGTTCCTGGCAGCTCTTTGGGACGACAGGAAGGAAATATCTTCCCCAATCCAGACGCCACATTTGTTAAAGAAATGTACGTATTAGGTTGCACGACATCAGGGATTGTTCCATTATTATTAATGCATAATTATTTGTGAGTGTTTTTAAGTAACATTTAATACATACGTTGTTTTTTTTCCCGTGCATTGCTGAGGTATTAAAACATGACTGTATCTGAAGATTTTTAACTTGACCTTGTACCCTTTCTGTCAACTTTTAGAACCCATTGTAGCCGATGGCTCAAAATGTTAGTCCACCCCTGGTGTGTAGACACTGGGTACTTACATACTTGAAAATCCTGGAAAATGCCTACATTTTAATGTCTTGTTTTCAAGCATATATTAGAAATGTGAATTTCCCTTCGGGGATGAACAAAGTATCTATCTATCTATCTATCTATAAGCATAATGGCCTGGCATTCTACTTGGGGGAGGTTGTTGGCTGTGGTTTCTTGAAAAAGTGCCAGGGAGCCACTAGGGAGTGTCAAAAGCCCCTGCATGCAGGTCCAGAATCACTTGTACACTTAAGCAGATGTTTAAGTTTATTGGCATAATTGGCGGTATCTTTCCACGGAACGAAGTTAAAGACACTCACAGGCACCAAGTACATTTGTGTTCATTTTCATGTAAATAAGTTCAGCTATTCCTGAGCCTATAAGACGCACGCACACAAATATGGATTTATAAAGTAGTACAGATTTGGATTAGATAGTTTTATGGATGGAAATGCCACTGAATTTTCCATTATAAAGAATAGAATTTATCCGTGCAAAATGTAGGCTCTCAGTAACTGGATTTTTAGAATTACAAAAAATAATTTTTGATATCAAATACTTGAAAATTGAAATGGTTTGAATCAATTTCACATTGGCACATTGAATATAATGGAAGAAACTTTGTGGTTTTGCCATCTCGACCAGGGGTCTTGATTTTCTTTGAGGCCGCAAAAGACAGACGGGGTCTCGGTCACGTTGGGCCGCATCAGGTTTTCCACATGATTACCTCTGATTAAAAATATTCCACCATTCTCAACCCTTTTTTTTTTCACACACAGATAAAGTTCTAAAACCAAAACATTAATAATGAAAAACAATATAATTCATGTAGTTATTAAAAACGGAAGATATAATTCTGCAAATAAAGACTTGGGTAACCAAATATGTGAGTAAATCATGAATTATTATTTCAAATTGAAATGTGTCCTAACAGTCTTAACATTTTGATCATGAGTTGAACTTTACATGCAGTTTCCAAAAAGTCCACTTGATGGCGTAAAGTAGATCGGGTCCTTAGTCCATACACTTGTACAACAAAACGGCAAGATAATTTTAAAATTCTGATTAGATTGTCTAAAGGTTGTTTGTTAAAAAACCTTTCATAAGCAGTACTTTTCTTTGGTTAACAAATACTTGAGATTGTAAATTGGTTTTGTTCTTGATAATAAATAATTAAATATAAGTTTCTATGTTGCTGGTTTTGCCTCGAGTTACTGTACCATGTTTAAAACACTAGAAGGAAATTGCATTTTGCAAGCAATTTTACTTTTTAACCCCAAGGCACTTTTATTAAGGCCAGATTTTCTCGTGAATTGGGCCCAATTTTGAGCCCTGCCTACCTAGTTAACCCAGAAGGTAAACTTGCTTTGGCTGCACTACCATGAAAACCAGGTTCCGGTGAGAGTTTGAGATCCTTGCTAAACAAAATAATAAAATGAATTCCCTATTATCGCATACATTTGTTAGTACGTCTGACGTTTCTTTGTTTTCCTCCTCAGTACGTACCGGGCGTCTAACCTGAAGGCGCCAGGTGACACCTCAGTGCCATCCACCAATTTGCAGAACGCCTTCCGCATCATCAAGGAGGTGCAGAAGCGTTATAAGACGCGGGAGGCCGAGGAAAAGGAGAAGGAGGGTATAGTCAAGCAGGACTCGCTAGCCATTAACCTCAATCGCAGCAACCCTAAACTTAAAGACCTCTATATCCGGCCTAACATTGCCCAGAAGAGGATGCAGGGCTCGCTGGAAGCACATACCAACGGTAAGTACAAAAGCCGCGGTTTGGTCTGAAACCACTTTCCGTTTTAATCCCATTCTACTTCCGAGGCAGGCTTCCGTTTCACGTCGGTCCGTGGCGATAAAGTGGACATCCTTTACAACAACATCAAGCACGCCATTTTCCAGCCATGTGACGGCGAGATGATTATTGTCCTGCATTTTCATCTCAAGGTCTGTTTACTGGCTGGAAGGAAAGGTGACTACCGTCTCCCGAGTTGGGCTGAAGAGTGTGTTATGTTCCCTCCGTAGAACGCGATCATGTTTGGCAAGCGTCGTCACACAGATGTGCAATTCTACACGGAAGTGGGCGAGATCACTACGGACTTGGGCAAACACCAGCACATGCACGACCGCGATGACCTGTACGCCGAGCAGATGGAGCGCGAGATGCGGCACAAACTCAAGTCGGCCTTCAAGAACTTCATTGAGAAGGTGGAGACCCTAACTCGAGAAGAACTCGAATTTGAAGTTCCATTCAGGGACCTGGGGTAAGTGACACTGACTTCGCTGTAACAGCAGTGCTTTCATTGTTTTTTTTTAAGTATTTCAGAAATTTGAATTTTGAAGTAGCTGTGTGGAATTTGGAGCTCAGTTACCCTCTGATGCCATTTCTTGGCTTAGTCATGATTGTAGCCTCTGTCAGCTCCTTTATGATGCGCTTGTAAGTAGATTCAATTCTGCTTTTTGGCCAAATATTTCACTATTTGCAGCTTGTAATCTGCAGAATATGATTTTCTTTTCGGTGCAGTTTGGTTCAGTTTCACTTTCGTTCGCTCCATACTTGGTCAACCTTTTATTGTATTTATTTGTTATTTTATATTATACTTTAATTATTTTTTATATTTTATTTTTATTGTTTGTTCATGCAACATCCATTGCAGCCTGGTCCTCCTGGAAGGGAGATTACCTCATGTGCCTTCTCAAGGTTTCATGTTGAGGTTTTTGAGTTTTTCCTTGCCCTCATGTAGGTTTTAGATCAGGGGATGGTGTAATAATAGTCTGTGGTTTGCAATAATCTGTGGTCTGTGCAGCCCTTTGAGACTCCTTGTGATTAAGGGCTATACAAATAAACATGACTTCTTAGATGCATTCATATAAACTCCATCTTTTTGGGGGGTTTGGGTTCACGTATGGACTATACTAGAAGCATAAAATAATTGAGAAGCAAGCACTGCACTAAAGCAAAATCTAGTGAACAAATTATAAATAACCTATAACTCACTTTTTTTTTTTTTTTCACAAGCACCAAAACGAATTCAGTATGTGTATGAATGTAATAAAGCTAAACTGGTGTGGATGTGCTACAATAGCTACATTATTCATGTAATAAAAAATTGTAAATAAAATACCCATGTTATAGTCAATATCCCATCAGAAATATTCCTTTTTTTTCTGGTAAACTAATCTTGAATCTGTTAAATTTTGTAAAAACTATTCCGATGGGTTATGGAAAAGTTCAGGTCAAAAATCTCTTAAATGAGTTATGGCCCAAGAGTGAGTTAATACTTTATATAAATTGATGACATGGAAATAATGAAATACAGATGTTGTTTTTACAACAACACATCGTTAAATGAATTGATATATTTCATAAGGATTGAGGTATTAAAATTAGGGTTCGTACAGGTGCTTAAAAATCATTGAAAATGCTTTAATTTTAACGTTGTGTTTCAAGAATTGAAAAGTGCTTGAATTTTGGATGACCTGCTCATAAATGCTTGAAACAATTGCCATGTTTCTCAACACGTCTGCTTAAAAATGTCTTTCTGGTGGCTTCGCCTTACTATGCCAATTCTTCCCTCGTGATTAACAGCAACTGGCATTAGTTCGCATGACATTGTCTTATGACGCATCATCTTCCTCTATGCGTCGCGCCCCAGAGGACAGGTGTAGTCCACTCCTAAACAAGGCAGAATGAAATGTCAATTATGGGAGTTTGTTATGTGCCATCCAAAAAACATAAGGTAGTGTCTTCCAGTGATAAATTATAATGTGAATAACTTCCTGCAACTGAAAATGTAAGCTACATGTTCCTGTTATTTTTACCTAACACCTTTGGGGAGTAGTTTATCTCAAAAACAAATATATCCGTGATTTACTTAAGATCTTTATTAAAAAAATGTCTTGAGAAATGCACATGCGAGATCAAAAAACATCTACTTATGTAAAGTATATGCATATTTGTGTCTGCAAAAAACGTGATTTACACTGGATGTCTTTCAATGGTACAGGAAAGTTGGCTTAAAGTGACTTTGGCCATAAAAAAAAGTCTGGACCCTGTTAAATATAAAAAATTTAATTCCCTATTAAGTGTTAAACTAATCCATAATGAATAATATTTAATGCTCTATTAGATGATTTAATAAATGCCTTATTTAACAATACATTTTTCAATATTAAATTAATTTGTGGGTCACAACCATTTGAACTAAATAATTTTATTTAAGTTGAGCACTTTTTTGGTCACCAGACCATACAGTAATAACTTAAATACCAATATAGGTATTTAAAGAAACACTTAAATGCATAAAAACATTTTTAAATATAATAGGTAATTCAACCAAATTATTGAAACATTAATTTAATACACTAATTTGATACTGTATTCACTTTTGGCACACATGAACCACTTAATATGTAATTATATATATATATATATATATATATATATATATATATATAATTATTTATTAAATGATATATTTTCGTCATAGTAACTTACCTTTCAATGTCTTTTCAGCTTCCAGGGCGCCCCATACAGAAGCACCTGCCTACTGCAGCCCACTTCTAGTTCTCTTGTCAACGTTACCGAATGGGTGAGCAAACGCACATTGCTAGAGCATCTGCCCTTGTGGAAAAAAAGTGAACTTTTAAAACTAATTTATATATTTGAATGAACATTGTCTGCAAACTGAGGTGTAAAAATCACTTACCGTATTTTCTGGACTGTAAGTTGCAGGTTTTTTTTTTTTTTCTTCCCTCCCGCACAGGGGACGGTTTTTGGCACACACTGATAATTTATAAAAAAAAGTGGGAAGACTGTACGAAATGGCACTGAAAAGATGATCATATTCTGCAGATTACGAGCTGCAAGTAGTGAAATATGCTATTACTAAGCAGAAAGAAAATTTGTCAAGCTTGTAAACTACTGGCTTTGGAGAGCTCGTTGTTGGGCGTCGCCCCCAAAAAATACGCAGAGAGGAGATTATGGCGAAAAGGGAACGCGCTTTATTGCATTTGGGACACGTTCAAAGTTCCAGACGTTCAGCATTGGCTTTTATAGTGTTCTCAAATAAAGTTAAGATATCTTGTGAAGGTAGTCCACTCCGGCTCCCCCAGCACATTAGCTTGTGACCTCTTGACACAACGTTATCCCACGACTTTCACCTGATGTCTCTATACTTATCATTAGTTATTATCCACATTCCACAACACTGGCGAGAAACAGAAATCAAACCGAAATAAGCAACGTGGAGGCGGAAAGAGGAAGCAGCGCATCCTCCACAGAGACACTAAGGATGAAAATTTAATTTGATTTAGTGTTTTAGAGTGAAAAGGGTAGTTTGTTAAGAATGTTCTTTATGCTAGTTATCTGATTATGTTACGCCGTTACTGATATCAACGGGCATGTTAATCGTGTAATGTTATGTCTGTATACCATGCGTATTTATTCAGTCTGTTTTTGTGTATTTTACTTTAAATTGCCTTTTGAAATGGCATGTATGCTTTTGGTGTTGGATTTTATCAAATAGATTTCTCACTAAAACTGAGCTTCTGTCCAAAATGTCTTTGTCTGCCATTGGCCCTGGAATACGTATATAGGGATGTCATCTAAGCTTAAACCAAAATCTTTATGTGCAGCCACCTTTTGTGGTGACTCTGGACGAAGTGGAGCTGGTCCACTTTGAGCGTGTGCAGTTTCACCTGAAGAACTTTGACGTGGTCATCGTCTACAAAGATTATAGCAAAAAGGTCACCATGATCAACGCTGTGCCTGTCAATTCCCTGGACCCCATCAAGGAATGGCTCAAGTAAGTTGTCCTTTGCCTAAAAAGAAAGTTGCCTCTCTCTACTGTAATTGACCGTTTTCTCCTCCTGCAGCTCGTGCGACATTAAGTACACTGAGGGCGTCCAGTCACTTAATTGGACCAAGATCATGAAGACCATCGTAGATGATCCTGAGGGTTTCTTCGAACAAGGAGGCTGGTCCTTCTTGGACCCGGAGAGCGAGGTCCTTTTGGCGCCCAACAGCAACCGCCCACTTTCCATGTAGTGCCTTGGGTTAATTTGTTGTTTCTCCAACAGGGAAGCGGTGGCGAAGAAGATTCTGAATCTGAGGCCGAAGATGAGACGTTTAACCCCTCTGCGGACGAGAGTGAAGTGGAGGATGAAGACAGTGACGAGGACTACAGTGACGAGACGGAGAATTCAGGTACTCTTCCGCACAGTCTTTTGCGTTGCAGATGTTGACGGTGTGAGACTGTCGATGTTTGTTTTTTGGGCTTTTTAATTTACAGGGTTTTGGGGGGGTGGGGTTGGGGGTGAGAAGTAATGGGGCGGTAGGAGGGCACTAGTCCGAAATTAAAAGTTTAAACGTAGTGCGGTTGTGAAAGCGCAAAGCACTGTGGGTTTTTCAAGGTTTTGTAGTAAGTGAGGGAGTTTTGACTAACCACAATTGTTTCTGTTCGAGTTTTAAAAGCGCCGACCAATCAGGAGCATGTTTTAATAATGGCAAAAGCCAATAAACACAATTCAAAGTTTACAAGGACTACCCACCGTGTGAGCTCATTGAGTGTCATGGCGGACTCCGTAAACATAGTCCCAGAGTCAACAAATGAGAAAGAAACTACATCACTTGTTTGGACCTATTTTGGTTTTGCGTGGTCGCTAGGTCCAGAGGAGACACAAGTCATTTGTACCAGCACTATAAAATGACATGGTCTGCATTTATATAGCGCTTTTCAAGTCAATGAAGACTTCCCAAAAGGCTTTACAATGTGCTTCACATTTACCCATTCACACACCAATAGCGGCCGTGCAGCCATGCAAGGCGCCAACCTACTTATTGGAGGCATGAGGGGTTCAGTGTCTTACCCAAGGACACTTCGACATGTGCCACGGAGGAGCTGGGATTCAAACCTGCGATCTCTTGGTCCCAAGACCTTTACCTCCTGAGCTAAAAATGATCACATATTAAAATACAGTGGGACCTTGCTACTTCGCGGTTCGACGTTTGCATATTCAGAGCTTCGCGGTCTGTAATGGTAAAAATTAAAAAAAAAAAAATTTTGAAGGGGCGTCGCTACTTTGCAGATTTTCACTTTTTGCGGGTGGTTTTGCTCCCCATCAAACGGGTCTAAATTTTTTTATTTTTTTTTTCCCCTTTTTGAAGTGGCGGTGCTACTTCGCAGATTTTCAGTTTTTGCGGGTGGTTTTGGTCCCCGTTAACCAGGTCTTAAAATAATTTAAAAAAATATATATATTTTTTTTGGGGGGGGGGGAGGGTGCGCCGCTACTTCGCGGATTTTCACTTATCTCAGGTGGTTTTGGTCCCCATTAACCGCGATAACCGAGGTCTTACTGTACACGACACGTCAAAAAGGATTACAAGTAAAAGACGAAGAAGGTGCATCTAAACAAACCTCACTCAAAGCTGCATTTGCTTTAAGTACATTATATATTCATGTTTCAACTTGTTTGATTTTAGAAAAAGTGTAGGTTCTTTGAAACCAACTTTATGCACAATCCTAACCGCTTCCATTTGTAGTCATTTAAGTGTTCTCATATTACTTCTATATGCATTTTCCCAAATTTCTATTCAACTTAAAAATGGCAAAAAGAATTGCAGATGGTATGTTTTTTTTGTTGTTGTTGTTTTTTGCCAAATATGTCTGCATTGACTCATCACTGCAATATGCTTACCTAATTTGGATTGTATTATGTATTTTATTTGTGGATGTTAATAAAGCTTCCTAATGTTGCATCCAGATTACAGTGCATCAATGGGCAGTGAGGAGGAGAGTGGCAAAGACTGGGATGAGCTGGAAGAAGAGGCCAGAAAAGGTGCGTGCCATCCTATAATCTTATTAGGAGGTCACTTGAGTTCAGCTTAAGTAGCCTGTCGCTATCAAATATATTTTCCCCCTCACCATTAGGCGAGCTTTGTCGCTTTGAATTCATAATGAGCGTCCTACGTGAATCGATAGATTTAAGGAAAATACTTCTGAGGGAGGGGCGGGTAAAATAAGAGCGTCAAACAATTCCCTGCAGTTTTAAATCATTCCACTAGGTGTCACCGAAGCCCCACTCCCAAAGCTTTATTTGCTGATCACTATTCATCAATCTAACAAAGCGCCAAATACGACTGTTTAAATGTGAATGATCTGCATTTATATAGAGCTTTTAAAGTCACTAAAGACTTCCTAAATCGCTTTACAATGTGCTTCAGACTTACCCATTCAAACACACTCGCACACCTATGTTGAATGGTTCAGTGATATTTCTGATTGCTATGGAGACCCAGGTTTGATCCCTGGCCAATTCAACAAAGACAAATGTTTGCCCATTTAACTACCGTAAATTCCAGACTATAGAGCGCACCTGATTATGAGCCGCACCCATCTCTTTTTAGGTGATTTGCCTCTTTTGCACTTACACAAGCTGCACCCATGTATAAGCCGCGTGCACCTGCATTAAAACTTGTGACACAATCACGAGTTTAATCCAGAACAGACTGCAAGTTCCACGATTGTGGGGGGTTTTTTAAGGGTTATTGTTAAATTATTTTCCCCCCATTTTATTAACACTCCACTTATTGAAACATGAATATTTTGTTTGTTTGTTTGTTTGTACATGATTCAATTGTTTGTTTGTTTGTACATGATTCAAATTGAATCTTTTCTTCCGGCGCCGTCATGAATGGCAGCCACTCCAGCAGCTCCCGTGTTATTTTCGATTGTTCTCGATTGTTCTCAGCTCAGGGATGCTGCTGGAAATGTGAATTTCCCTTCGGGGATGAACAAAGTATCTATCTATCGATCTATCTATCTTCGTTATTCATTATCCATTATCCGTTATCGGTCAGTTCATAATACGCTACAAAGCCTAGGAGCCGGGACACTTACTCTCAGCCAAAAGGCCAAGCTAAGGTCCTAGCCCTAAAGCCTTGCTGCGATCATTGCGAAGGCACCGTTCCCGGAGGTACTGCAATACCGGGCCGATGCGTGGAGTGGACAGAGCAAGCTCTTATTCCATATCCGAAATGCAAAAATCAAAGATCATGGCAAGAGGTACGGCCAAAAGGCCAAGCTAGCCCTAACTTCATAGATAGAACACATTTCTAGATCCGCAGTTGGCACCATAGATGGAAAATAATACCTGTAATTAACGTATGATGCAGACTTGTAAAGTCCGGGTCCCGTTCAAAGTAATCCAAAGAAACAAAATGTATATTTCCAAAGTTAAGGGTGGGAAAAATACATATCCACTATTGTCTGCTGCGACAACAGACAGATCTACCGGTAAGTCAGCTTTACCCAATTCCCATCAGCCCGCGTTTGCTCCGCCCCTTCTTTTTGATTCGTCCGTAGAACACATAACAGAATAAATCTCTAAAATAAATACATTACAAAAATATACAGTTACAAATACATATTATACATGGTTACACATATTTACGAAGAAAGACGGTACACAGAGTTTTCAAAGCTTTAATAATAATAATAATATAACTTTCATCCCAAACCGTGCATTTGAAAGGTACCAACACGCTAGTAGGATCACGCTCGCAATGTATCAAGCGTGCCTGTTAAATAAAAGCATCCCGTAATTGTGAAATTCACGGTAGGTCGTCCTCAACTTCCACCTCATAACTATCGCCAACAAGGGCGTCTTCCTCATTATCGGAACATACCTTAACTTTACAGACGATGTATATTTACACTTGGAGGTTGCAGTCTTTCTTGGCGCACGTAGTTTACTGGTCTAAACCTTACCTTTTATACTCCGGCGGCGCTGGTGGCCATTAGAAAAATTCCATAAATTGGCCGCTTCACTGAATAAGCCGCAGGGCTCAACATTTGGGGGAAAAGTAGCGACTTATAGTCCGGAATTTACGGTATATATTGTTTTTATTTTTCTCTTTTAAGGCTTTTTTCAGTTGTTTATTCTGTGGTGCTACGTTGAATCTCCTTATCAATGACAATATGGGCAATTCTTGTTCATTTAATCATTTTTATTGATCTTTCGTAAAGAACTAACTTCTCCTTGACGAGGGAACAGATGCCTGGGCATTGAACCCATGTATACTATATTACCCTTGTCAAATGTTTTCTTTAATGACAACTCTGCTCATTTTTGGCCACTATTGTCTCAAACGGAAATAATAACCATATTAAAATTGACAAGCATTCTTAAGGTGCATAGCAATAAAACCCATGGCCTGACGGCAATTGATTTACTAAACGAATGACTATAAAACGACTGCAATGTAATTTAATGAATATCGTATATGTAAAATTCTAATGCGTGATAATTAAAAGATTACATTATATTAAAGTCCAAAGTGGTAAAAAACCTATTCGTTTTTATTTTATTGTCATTATACATTTGGAGTTTCCATTAAGTGCAAGAAATCAAGTTAGAGAGCGGCTGGCTAGCTGCATGCTAGCATCTTGTAACTTTGAGTTGAGCCAGGTCTCTGCGATGTCTAAAATGCAATGTTTGTGAATGTAGCGGTGTTTCCCCAACTTTTAGCTTCAGGTCATCCCATTAATGTGTAATGGATCTGGTGTTGGTGGGATATAGGCAGGGTTAGCTTGTGAGAGTTGTTACTTATTCTAGCTGCAGTAGGCCGGCCCTGCGGCGCCACGATTGCCTTCTTTCTCGACTCCACCTCGGTCTCTTCCCGAACCCTATGACAATCCATGGCGCACCTGCTGGTGATCACCATTTCTATGTACTCTTCTGACTTTCCTCAGAGTCTGATTAATTTAGTTTCTTTCCGGTGTAACCATCAGCTAAAGCACGAGCTATTGCCATGCTTAGAAGTTTGTTTCAATTGACACATTAATTGGTGCGCCCACACCATTTTTTTTTTGACCTGACAGTATACACCAGCCCATCAGTTGCTCACAGTCACACATCCCCAGCACAAAAAGCCATCCCTAACCTTCTGTGATAGCATTTGCTGTGTGCTGTCTGCTGCAGAACACAATGCACCATACGTTGATATCAATGACAATAAAGACGATTCGACGGCAAATCCGCGAAGCCGTGAACCTGCGAAACCCGAAGCGTTGCTAGAAGAAAGCATGATTGTGATGCTGTTATTTTTGTATGCAGCTGACAAAGAGAGTACCTATGAGGATGAGGACACATCCAACAAGAAGAGAAAGAACCGTTCGTCAGCGCCACCGCCGCCAGTCAAGAAGAAGAGGCGGTCATAAAATTCTGCTTTGCTCTGCCCCTAATTCAAAACGAACACACTCAAATACAGAATCGCACTGACTGGCTCACATCATCTTTGTTAACTTTATAGGCTGCCCGGAAATTTTGCGTCACGCCGCATCGTCATTGTGACATACCAGCAAGTTAATTTTTTTCTCCATTCCTCAACGTTCTCCACAGTGTGTTTACATTGATTCTTCAAATGTTTGTTGACTTCCAATGAAAACACTTGACATTATAAAATGTGTTTTTGTAAAGAATGAGCCCCTCCCTTGTGTTGCGTTTGTGCAATGAGGACTTACAACTTTTGTTGGGGGGGTTTGTTGTTATTGGGGTTTGTAAACAAACAGTTCGCCTCTGTCGTCTTTTTCAGTAGACAATTGTTGTACTTAATTTTAAAAATCATTTCCTTTGTCTTTTTTTTGTTTTTGTAATAAAATAAATTCCTTGTATGGACTCCTTCCCTTTTTTTAAATTATAAGCTGCAGAAAGTAAGTTTTTTTTCTCCTCAAATATGAGAAAGCATTAACTAAATTGCGTATATCAAATTACGCAAATAGGTTTCAGGGTTGGTACAGGTGCTAGAAATCCTTAAAAGATAGATTGTTAATGGTGTTTTCAAGAATTGGAGTGCTTGCTTTTTGGGTGAAGTGTTTGGAAATTGTTCGCATGGTTCTAAACAAGTCTACTTAAAAACCGCTAACCATGCTCACCAGTGGCTTTGCTTTTTCCCTTGTTATCAACGGCAGCTGGCATTCATTTGTACGGCATTGTCTTATAAAGCGTCACAATCATTCTTCCCTTTAAGCTGCGCGCGTGCGCTATTGCGCACTGCTCGCACATTCTCAGCGCACAAGAAAATCTAGCCAGCGCACAAAAATGAGGGCTCAAAATTACTTAAGAAGCGACTTAAGTCAAAGTTACAGTGCATGAAGGTAAATATACACGGGTTCCCCTGACGTTGTGTCCTAAATGCGGTATTTTGAAGTCGAGTCGAAGTAGAACGAAGTTGAGTAAAGTTAGTTTGTCGAGAACCGGCTTCTTTGGCTTGGCTCACGAAAAGGGACTGGCTCTTTTGGGTCCTAAACGGCTCTTCAGGTTGTTTTTGCTTCTTTAATCCCAACATGACCAAATATTATGTAAAATAATGCACAAAATGACTTAAAGGAAGGGGGGAATAGAACAAAAAAAATACCAAAATGAAAAAGTTGAGAAAAAACGAAACAAAAGGAAGAGAAAAAAAGGATACATTTAGAAAAAAGACAGAAAAAAAATAAAAAAAAATGTAGGAAACAAGTAAATAGAGAACAAAAAGAAAAAAGTAACAGCTCGGAAAAAATAAACACTGAGATTTTAAAGGAATTAAAAAAAAAAATGGAAAAAAACTGGGAAAAAGTTTGTGTTGCATTCAAATAATTTCCAATTATATCAAGTGAATCTTGTTGCCAACATTGTACTTCCACTGAAAAATGTGATGAAGTACAGTTCTGTATCTTACAACCGACTAAATAAGCCCCCAAAAATGTTTATATTATGCGACAAAATATATCGGGAAATAAAAAGAAATGGACAACCCGTGAAAGAATTGTAAGAACAAACGACGTTTGTTGGCCGTACAACCTTTGCAATAGTTCATGAGTCAATTCATTCAAAAGAGAAAAATAATTTTGCATTGCCGGAAACTCAGCAAAATGTAACTTGATGTCGAGTTTTGGACATGTTTGATCATTATCTTGCCACACTTGGGATTATGGTTGCTCACTGTTGTTTCAAGCGTTGCTCACCGACTGAACGCTCAGACCCGTGGAAAATTACTGGGAACAATGGTCATAACCCTCTACGGATTGCGCCTAAGAGGACTTTTGCATGCCAAACCTAAATGAAGCATTAGAAAATGTGTTCGACTGCTTGGATTATGATTTAATTAAAAAAAAAAATGTTTGCCTTTCCCAGTGGTAAATTATATTGGGAAGAACTTCCTGCAACAGAAAATGTAGGCTACATATTACTGTCTTTTTTTACCCAAGACCTATACCGAAAGATATTTCTCAAAAATATTAGTGATTTACTCTAGACCTAAAATTTGCACGCAAAATAAATATGTAAATCACTGATATATTTGTGGCTCTGTAAAATACATTATTCACACTGGATTTTTCTCTCCTACTGGTACTGGACGGTTTAGAAAATTTCTTTGAAAGTCATTATAAGGATTGAATTTGGCCATCAAAAAGGTTTATGAACTCAGGTTTTTTATGGCCACTGAGATGATTGTAGATTTTTTTGGGTATGTCTATTTTTTTTAATTACAGTAGTTCTATGATGATAATATTTGGTAGTATTATTTTTTGGTATTTTTGTACCCTCTGTGTTGTATTTTGTAGTATTTCCATATAAGAATATTGTATAGTCATTGTATTTCTGTCGTATTTTTGTAGTTGTTTTACTGAAGTTTTATTTTAGTAGTATTTTTGTGATATTGCCATGGGAGAAATTTGTAGTATCGCTATAGGTGTAATTTGCAGTATTTCTCTTGTAAACCTCTTGTAGTATTTTTGTAGTAATATTTTTTTGGTATAATAATAGTATCTATTGGTATTATTTTAGTATTTCAGTAGAAGTATAATTTATGTATTTCCTAATCAGTGTTTTATAAGTATTTCTTTCGTTGATTTTTTGTAGAACTTTTATAGTAGTATTTTTGTCATATTTCTTTAGTATTTTTTTCATACTACTATAGTTCTTTTTGTAGTATGTACATAATTCTGTTGGAAGTATTGTGTAATATAGTCTTACTGCAGTAGTATTTTTGTTGAAATTCTACGCTTTTTTTACTTACAGCGTGAAAGCAAAGTAATATACGAAGTCTCTGTTTTCAAGCACTATATTTGATATTTGCTTTTGTAGTTATCGTGAAGTATGTTTGTTGTATTTCTGTAGAATTTCTGAGAGGACACACAAAGTACCAATGTTGTCACCCAAAATGTTAGCCACTCTCGGGGGCCCCCTTGTGGTTGCGGGGCCCTAAGCAGCCGCTTAGTTATGCCTTGGGGCGGCTCTGCACGCGAATATTAATTTTTTTTTTTGGTTTGAACAATTTTATTGAGACTTTTAACAGCAAATAAACAATGTGAGGTTTGAACAATTTTTCTCGACACCTTTAACAGCAATTAAGCATATTCACAATTTCGTTATATCATTTTCTTACAATATGTTTGAACAATTTTTGTCGACATTTTTAACTGCAATTAACACATTCACAATTTCATTATATCATATTCCAACAATATGAGGTTTTATCGACACTTTTAACAGCAATCAAATACATTCACCATTTCATTATATCATATTCCAACAATATGAGGTTTGAACAATTATTTTAGTTTGAACAATTTTATTGACACTTTTAACTTTTAACTGCCACTTACAACAACAAAATAAAGGCTGTGTCCTGAGCCCCTTGCTGTTCACCTTGATGACACACGACTGCGTCCCTAGGTCCGCCACAAACCACATCGTGAAGTATGCTGACGACACAACAGTGGTGGGCCTCATCAGGGACGACAACGACCTGGCCTACAGAGAGGAGGTGGCGCAGTTGGTGGCCTGGTGCAGGGACAACAGCCTGGTCCTGAATGTTGACAAAACTAAAGAGATCATTGTCGACTTTAGGAAAAACCAGCCCAACCATGCCCCACTTTGCATCAACAACAAGGCTGTGGAGGTTGTCAGCAGTATCAAGTTCCTAGGGGTGCACATTACAAACAAACTCACCTGGTCCGTGAACACAGCATCACTGGTTAAGAGGGCACAGCAGCGCCTGTACTTCCTGCGGAGGATGAGGAGAGCCCACCTGCCCCCACCCTCCCTCATCACATTCTACAGGGGCACCATAGAGAGTATCCTGACCAGCTGTATCTCTGTGTGGTGTGGAGGCTGCAGCGCTACCGACTGGGGTAGTGTGAGGAGGGTAACGAGGACAGCAGAGAAAATAATCGGGACTACACTTCCCTCCATTCAGGACATTGGCCAGAAGCGCTGCCTATCCCATGCTAAGAACATTATCGGGGACCCCTCTCACCCCCATCATGGACTGTTCACTCTGCTAGCCTCTGGGAAGAGGTACTGCAGTGTGCGGTGCAGGACCACCAGGTTCCGCAGTAGTCTAGTCCCCCTGGCCATTAGACTGTTAAATGGTCAATCCAACATATAGTTAACCTAAATCTTAACGGCTGCTAATCTGACTTTTTGCACTACTGGCAGTTCTTTATAGCTTGCCACTCCTTGCACATTTGCTCTCTGCACTATTGTACTTACAGCGTTATTGTTACAGTGTTAATGTTACTGTTTACCTGACTTGTTAACCTGAATGCCCATTTTGCACATCTGGTTAGCTACTCCTCTTGCACTATCGGCACTATGGTATGGTAAAATACTATACGTAGCCATAATACAATACAACTTTTACTTATATCTGTACATTCGAGGAAACTGTGCGGGTCAGATGTATCGACATTTCGTTCTGTATACACGTGTACTAGAATGACAATAAAGTAGATCTGAATCTGAATCTGAATCTGAACAGCAAATTAACAATGTGAGGTTTGAACAATTTTTCTCGACACCTAACAGCAATTGGACACATTCACAATTTCATTATATCACATTCTAACAACATGAGGTTTTATCGACACTTTTAACAGCAATCAAATACATTCACAATTTCATTATATCATACCCAATAACGAAACACCAACTAGCCCAATTATAGCATAGTCAATTCGAAGGTTTTTTTTGGTTTGAACAATTTTATTGACACTATTAACAGCAAATAAACAATGTGTGGTTTGAACAATTTTTCTCGACAATTTTAACAGTAATTAAGCATATTCACAATTTCGTTATATCGTTTTAACAATTTTTTTCCGACATTTTTAACAGCAATTAAACACACAATTTCATTCTATCATATCCTAACAATACGAGTTTTTATCGACACTTTTAACAGCAATTAAATACATTCACAAAATTGTTCTAGTCGAATCAACCTCCAGTAAATAAAAATCGCCCGAGTAGAAAACATATAACAGAACACCGGTTTGATGACGCGAAGTTGAAAAGCCTCTGTAGTTGCCTACGTCACGACGACTAACTCAAAGCAATTTGTTGGACGGCGTGTTCGACGTCACGAACAACAAGGTGGCTTGAAACATCACAGCCAACTCCAACGACTAAACGTGAAAGCTTCTCTCTTTACTCATCAACTCCTACTAACAAATATGTGGGTTTATGCAGCTTTTCAACAGGACTCCCACAAGTGACATTTTAGGGCATTTCTTTTTTAAAAATTTGCCCCTAATGTCTAACTCCGTTTCGTCTCTTCAGTCTCACTTTGTAAGTATTCCATTGCTGCTATTTAAATGGGTGATTTTAATGCTTTTCATGAATCCGTTTGATGATTTTTTTAAGTAAACATTTTACCAGGTTACTACAAAGTAGTAGTTAACTGTCGGATGCTACCTGAAGGCCTCACTTCTAATCAACTGGCGACCTGGTCAGTTAGCACCTTTTGGCTTCCATGTTTAGGAAATCTCTTCTTCCGTCCTGAACTTTCATGTTACCAACGGAAATTTCTCGCAAGTAACTATGTGGAACAATAATACAACAAACAGAAAGGGGGGTAAAAAAGGTGAATTGTTCCTACGGAGGGGCAGCACGTGTGCGGCACAGTTCTGAGGTCATGGGTTCAAATCCAGCTACCGGACTTCCTGTGCGGAGTTTGTATGTTCTCCCCGTGCTTGCGTGGGTTTCCTCCGGGCACTCCGGTTTCCTCCCACATTCCAAAAACATGCATTTCAGGTGAATTGGCCGGTCCATATTGTCCCTTGGTGTGGATGAGCGAGCGAGTTGTCTGTCCCTGTGTGCCCTGCGATGGGCTGGCAACCACTTCAGGGTGTCCCCTGCCCACTGCCCGATGATAGCTGGGATGGGCTCCAGAACCCCCGCGACCCTACTGAGGATAAGTGGTGTAGATAATGGATGTTCCTATGGAGGCGTCACGTGGGCGCTAGCCTGGCAGGTGAACCACTAATTTGGGATCGTTCGTCTCGGTCAGTACGCCTAAGGTCGCCATCTCCACCTCGGAGGGGTATAACAAGTCGTTTTTGGCACGACTGGCCGTCTAACTTCCTTGTTGCCGAGGTGAGTGAAATGACGACTAGTAAATTTAGAAGTTGCTAAGAGGATTTATAAGACTTATTAGCTAGTTTAAAGGTGAGGTGCGTCGTTACAGGTGTCAAAAACGTTGAAAATTTTCTCAAATAAAGTTGGGGTGCGTCGTTTAAAGTGTCCTCAAAAAGTTGAAAGTAGAATATTTTCTGTTACGTTTGTTAACAATATCCAACAGAGTTCAAATAGCCCTTATAAATATGTTTCCACTGCGCCAGTCTTTTAGCAGAGCTGTTCGGGCCAGAACACATTAGGATGAATAGGGGTGAGGGGTGCTATGCTCATCCCCACGTTCAAGATTCGTACGGGTGCTTGCTTGAATTTTAGTGTTGTGTTTTCAAGGTTTATAAAGTGCTTGAATTTTTGGTTAAAGTATTTGTAGATGCTTAGAATTGTTGCCACGTCTTTCTGACTCCGCACTTCAACAAAAGTCTGGATCCGACCCAAGAGCTAAACAGATTTTTATCCCTGCTTTAGGTCATTTCCATTGAGAGTGACGATTTTTAGAATAAACGCTAACAAATGCTCCCTCTGGCCACCAGAGGGCGTAATTATGTTAAAGATCTGGCGTCCTGCACGGCTAAAACTTATATTTTGTATTTCTTTTTTATTATAATCAGGCCCGACAATTAAAGCGACAATTACAAAATTGAGTTTGTAAAGTGTGGTTCAAGTTTAAAACTTAACTGTTAAAATAATCCACTTAACACATTGTGAAAAAATGTGTTGCGGTTAGATAAAAAAATCCCTTGTTTTTCGTGATTATAATATGTAGTCTTGCTGTCTACTACTACCATTCATCTCGGGGACGAAAGCATAACCAACTTGGGTGCCAAGGTGCTTAACTTATTTTGGTGTCTGGGCATTTGGGTTGGCCATGGTCAAATGTTTTGTATTTTTTTGGTATTGTTTTGCTACTTTTTTCCTTTGTTTTTGTGTGTGTGTTTGTCTTGCTGTTAGTCACCCCTCTCAAGGGATATGAAACAGGGTAGATAGATAGATAATATGTAGGGTAGGTTTCTAATGTAGGCTGAATGATAAAGCATAATAGAGAAAAACAAGGCTAAGTATTTGAGGTTTACATTATTTTACTGAAAACAGAGTCTGGATCCTACTCTAGAGCAAAACTGAGTTTGACATTGTCACCTTAAACCTATCTACTTGTGCTATTTAATCAGTCTTTGTCCACTGTAGTTTAAAAGTACAAACATGATAATGGATTCGAATTTTGTGAGACCCCGGTTGTGTGTACAGTATTTGCGACTAAACAGACCAAATAAGAGTTTTAAAATCGAATTCAATTTATTACTTCTGGTTTAAATTACGGGGGTTGGATATTAGTACTCCTGTGACTGCTACTATTGCAGGGTGCTGGATCCTCTTTCATTGTTTAAGTCGTCATGTTTATTTGTATAGCCCTTAATCACAAAGAGTCTCAAAGGGATGCACAGATCAAAGACTTGCAAACGATTATTATAGACTATTATGACACCATCCCCTCATCTAAAACCTACTCTAGGGCAAATAATACACATATTATCAACATAAAAAAAGGTTATTTATATGCTATAGAGTAGAAGTGTGTTTTAAGCTTAGATTTAAACATTTCCACTGAGGTTGCGGATTGGATCTCAGTGGGAAGAGCATTCCACAGATGGAGAACGCTCTCGAACCTGCGGATCTCTTGGCTCTTGTAGACCACTAGTAGACCAGCGTTTTCAGAGCGAAGGGTCCGGACTGAAACATAGGGGGAGACTAAATCTGAAAGATATGAGGGAGCAAATCCATGCATGATTTTGTATAATACCAACAGAACCTTAACATCACATCTTAAGCAAACAGGGAGCTAATGCAGGTTAGCTAAAATCGGGGTAATGTGATCAAGCTTTCTTATCTTAGTTAAAAACTTCGCTGCAGCATTTTGTACCAGCTGAAGGCTCTTGGTTTTGGACTTCGGGAGACCAGAGAGTAGTGCATTAGAGTAATCGAGACGGGAAGTAACAAACGCGTGAATTATAATCCCCGCATCTGACTGAGACAACATAGGACGAATTTTAGCAATGTTGCGAAGATGGAAGAAAGCTGTTCTAGTAATATTCTTCACGTGTGTTTGAAAGAACTGATCGGGGTCAGATATGACACCTACATTTTTAACTGAGTCACTCTGGGTGATATTACATTTGTCAATGTTCAGAGCAGTTTTTGAGAACAAGTCACGGCATTTAGATGGACCGATAACTAACATTTCGGTTTTTTTTTGAGTTAAGGCGCAAGAAGTTGAGTGACATCCACTCTTTTATCTCAGGCTTCCAAATTTGCACAGTTTAGTGTGGCAGATTCCTCAATCGGAAGATTTAGTTGAGTGTCATCTGTGTAGCAATGGAAACTGATATTATACTTGCGAATAATATCACCTAATGGAAGCATGTAAATGCTGAAAAGAAGGGGGCCAAGTACTGAAGCCTGCGGAACACCACAGGTAACACTTAAGGGCTCAGATGTCATTTCACCATATTTAACACAGTGCGTCCTATCTGAGAGGTAGGATCTGAACCATAAGAGGACGGTTCCTGAGAGACCAATCCATTTTTCCAACCGTTCTAGTAAAACATTATGGTCCACAGTGTCAAAGGCAGCACTAAGGTCCAGCAGCAGCAAGAGTGATGAAGTGCCAAAGTCCATTGTCAGTAGAAGATCATTGGTTACCTTAATCAGGGCTGTCTCGGTAGAGTGGTTAGCACTGAATCCTGTTTACAGGAGCTTATTTCATTCCTGTCAACCTCAGCCAATTCCCTTATTATTGATTTTAATTCCTTTATTAAGTGATAATCTTACAAACACAACGCAACACTTCTTTATCCACAGCAAGACAAGACTACGTACTGGCGGAAAAAAAAAATCGAGTCACTTTTTTTTTCCGTATACAAAAATTGAGATACCCAATTTGAACTGTTTAAAAAACGTGTAAAATATGGAGAAAACGTACAAGTCGACGGGTATGTTTTTGTTGAGTGCAGCCTAATAATAAGTGATGGGAATTCCGGTTCTTTTTAAAGAACCATCTCTTTTAACTCAACTCCCAAACAGCTTTTCCGATTTTTGTTGTTGCTTAAACCGATATACACCCATAATAACGTGACATTATGCAGGAAATGATTGAATGCAAACGTGTAGTGTAGTTTCTGGATCAGTGGGTGTTTTTCTAATTGTTGCAGGCAGAGCTGAAATTTACAAGAGGATCCTGACAAAGTTTGCTGGGGAGTCCAGATGCTGGAGGAGGGAATGCAGCAGGCCCCTCTTAGCCTTTTAGGGAAATAGGATGCGGTCCAGGTGTTGATGGTGTTGAGCAACAGCTTCTGTAGGCATTTCATAATTATGGATGTGAGGGCTATGGAGTGGTAGTGGTTGAGTGTTAACATTATATTAAAAAACGCTGATATGTTTTTATCCTAATTCTTTTGTGGAAAACATGAATTATAGCCTAACCTCACCCAGACCCGGAGGTTCCCAAGTAAATTGAGTTTGAGACCCCTGTTTTAATAAAAGAATACGAGGAAATTCTTCTTTCCCGCCAAACAAGCAAACCATTCAAACTTTAAAGAACTTTCAAACACTGTTGAAAAGATAACGTGATGATGCAACCAAACCACGAAATAACGGGTTGAACAGTTCCAGCAAATTAAGTATCAGCAAATTGTCCCGCTTTTTACCTGTCAGACCTATATCCAAGAGCAGGTTACTATCTGTTTGGTTTTCGGTGTTTTGTGGATGTCAGAAAGAATATGGGAAAGCGTACGAAAAATGTGAACAATTTAGCATCAAGCAAAAAGACTAGGCAGACTACGGAGAAAATAACCATAAAATCCTACATTTTATATTGTTTCCAAATGCATAAAATATGTTGAATTATTAAGAGCAGGAGTCTGGAACCATTTTTCCTACTAGTAAATGTACCTTAAAATCGATCCTGAAACGCACAGGGAGCCAATGCCGCAATTTGAATGTAGGTGTAGTCTGGGCACTCGTGTCGCCAAATTTTTGTAGTCGTTGCAAGTTTGCAACGTTCTTTTTAGGAAGACAGGAAAGAAGGGAATTGCAATGATCGAAACCGGAAGATGTAAAAGAATGCACGTCCCTCTTTGCCTGAGCGAGAAATTGGTGGACTCTGGCTTTATTCTTGAGATGATAAAATCCAATTTTGGTTATGATTAATATGTGGAAAATTGTTCTGAATAAAAAATAACACCCGCATTTTAAAAGCTTATTTGAAAGCCAGGGCCAACAACCAAGACCTCTGTTTTGTCCTGCTTGAGTTGTAGGAAGTTCTCTGCCATCCATGACTCGATATCTGAAATGCATTTTAAAAGGTCGCCCAAAACTCGAAAGGTCCCCAGTCTGAGAGTGGATGCAAACAAGTAGGCCTGGAGAGGGATGGGTGCCAAGACACACCACAGGAAATGGTGCCCCTACGACCCTAGTAGTCAGGGGATTCCAACCAATCAACCATCTATAGGCCTTATGTCATCAGGGTCATTTTGTCATATATCTATGTATCTTGTCTTTGTTGCTTCTCGCCTGCTTGCGGTGCTTCCAGACGTGTGCTTTCATATTCTGTTACGAATTGGGCTCGTAAGAAGAGGTAACACTGACTTCTGTAATCCTTTTATTTCTATTATCCAAGTGTTACATTGTCTACACAGCTTGTTATCCATCCCACAGATGGGGCATCCCTCTCTAATCTGCGTCATTCCATTTGTCCCTTTTCAGCGCCGTTCCCAATATGGCGTCAGGCCTGTTGGACCATTCCAACGTCCTCCAAGACGAGCTCACCTGTCCTGTTTGCTTGGACGTATTCAGCAACCCGCACTTGCTCCCGTGTGGGCACAACTTCTGTAAGATCTGCCTGGATCGGTTGCGTCGATTACCGGGTCAAAGCCACTTCCATTGTCCGGAATGCCGTGACCGCTACCGTTGCGACAGAAGCTTCCAGAAGAACTTCAAACTCTGCAACATCGCACTCGAATTTCGGCGTCGAGCGTCTGCCGCCGTGACCGCGGCCAGCACATCGGCACAGGCGGCCAAAGATTGTATCGCAGCGATCGCGAAGGGCAATCGAGATTGTGTCCCATGCGACTACTGCCCCGCGCCTTCCGCAGAAGCATCGAGCACCTGCCCTTCAGCGGAAGACTCGCAAGAAAGAGGAGATATGCAGGCGAGCGCTTCCACTCCCACCATGGCGGTCAGGATGTGCCTCAAGTGCGAGGTGTCCATGTGCGCAGAACACGTCAAGCCGCATTTGGAGCTGTGGGCGTTCCGAGAGCATCCGCTGACGGATCCCATCCTTGATTTCTGGAAGAGAAAATGCCCTGACCATGATGAGATCTTTAGGTAAGTAATAGAGGTGCTGCAATTGTTCACGCAGTCCCAGAAGGTTTACATCTCAGTTGTTCAGGTACTACTGCCTCGATCACGAAGTGTGCGTATGCAGCGTGTGCACCATTGACGGACGTCATGCGGGACACACAATCAAGACCCTGAGTAACACAATGGTGGACATTAAGGTGCAACACCTCATATTCACTTTTTGGTTTTTCAAATGATAAAAACGTTCCAGAAGTGTTTCCCATGCATTGGGAGATTCTGACGGGCCGCCGGTGTTCAGTTGGTCCTGCCAAAGTCTCATAAATTTTTACTATTTTTAAATATACGCTACCGTTACAAGGTTTCGAGTCATCCAAACCCAGTAATGTACTCCCACTTCTCTTTCTACACTGGTTAGTCTTTTTGTGCTGTTGAATGAAGGGAGTAATACATTCTGCTTGGGATAGCCTTCATTTATTAGATCAATAAAAGACTGTCGAGTTTCACGAGTAAGTTCTCTTTTTTTTTTAAATTGCACCCACAAATGTGACGTGACAGATTCTCGTGTAGCTCAAAGAAAGGTCCGTCGTATTGCTTATCTCACCAGCGGAACTGTTTTCAGCTGTGCTAACATAATTTTACAAAGGTCAATATTTTGTCACCCTTCTCCCTTTTTTGACCGCTGACCCGTTATCATTCATGATTATGGCTGAAAGTGGCAGCATGCTTGACAATACCGTTTTGTCCCCAACTCACAGAAGGTTTTAGACAAGCAGCTCAGCCAGACCCAGAAAAAGTACAGCTTTGCTAAGAGGAAGCTCCACGAGCAGACCGAGATGGAGCAAAAGAACAATGTGAGGAAGAAGGCTTTGGAATTCCATTTGAGTTGTCCTGTTCTCTGACCACGCCCCCTTCTGTCCTTCTGCAGAAGTTCATGAGGGACTCTGAGACATGCCTGGTCAGGTTGCGTCAGGATCTGGAAGAGAAAGTGTCGAGCTTTATTAACACCCTGATAGAATGCACACGCACAAACTGCGATCTCAACAAACCCACCATCCAGAAGAACATCACCGGCATCTGCCAGGACCTGTCTCGTCTTAGCGAGGTGCGTTGCGGTATTGAGAAGCTCATGGCAGAAAATGACCCCTTTCGCTTTATTGAGGTGAGGATCTTCCTCGTAGACCCGTTTTATCTCGGCCTTGTATCTTGTTATAATAACTTAAGATTCATGTTGTGTCTCCAACAGTCTTACAAGTCCACAGGAACACAGTAAGCTTTCAACTTTCTACTTAAGTGTCAAATACGCGATTTGTACAATATCATCCTCACGTGTAAACGTGCAATAAATAGGAAACAATACAAATGGCAAGTAAAAAAAAAAAGGAAAGAGTATGCATAAAAAATACATATAATTTTGAATAAAAAATGTGCAAAGTATAGCCGGAATCTAAATAGAGCAGTTTTGCATTGATTTGGCAGGAGGCAGAGGGGTGGGAGGGCTTAGGACAGCGAGAGAGCTGAGCCCTGACAGCCTGATGGAAGCTGCCCTTGAGCCTGCTGGTTCTGGCTCTGAGACTGCAGTCTTTTCCCTGAAAGCAGCAGGGCAGCAGGTTTCAATCATTTAATGTTGTGTTATTAAAAAAAAATAACATTTTTAATTGCAGAGTTAGGATACAATACACATTGTCAATCATTTGCGCAATTCAGACGCTGCCCTACTGCTGGACGATGGTTCGTAAGATGAATTTGTTCGTAAGTTGCTCTATTGCTATATTTTGAATGTTTGAGGTTTATACAAGTATGTTTAAGGCTTGTATAGGTGACCTGTATTGTTTTGTACCAAAAATATAACATTTCATAAGATAATATGCTCTCTAGAGATAAAGTGAAGTTTAACTTACTTTTGGAAGATGAGCTACAAGAGTTAGGTGACTTTCTCCTCCGTGGTAGAAAGTGGCCGAAAAAAGTGATCCAACCATTTTCTCAACCGCATCAAGCTTTCTTATTCCACTTTCATTTCAAAAGAAAGGGCTCGCCTTTTCTTTACCCTTTACACCAACCGCATTGAGTGGATGCATGTGATATTAAACAATATACAGTAAATGTCAAAAGTTTTTAGCACGCTGGAGATACAGTATAGAATGTTTACGCACGATCTAGAAAGAGGAAGCCGAATTTTTTCTTCGGGGTGGATGCTGGGTGACCTCTCACAGCGCCACACGGAGGAAAGAAGCACTAGAGTACTGTCCTGTCCTCGGAAAAAGGTGCACAATACAAAATGTCCGGATATTTTCCGACATCCCCAAACAAATGTCGGTATCTACCGTTTTTTGTAAGTCGAATGGTCGTAAGTAGGGGAGCGTCTGTACATATTGACCATGATTCAAACCTCCTTGCTAGGGAAATATTTATTTTCCTTTTTCAACTTTGTTTATGTTTTAATGAAAACCTGAAGCAAATTTTGATGAGTGCTATTTCTGAACCTCAGATGTCGTAAACTGCTGAAGAATACCATGTTCCACCCGGAAATCGTGGATATGGACCCAGCACTACTTGCGTTCATAATGGAGGAGGAAATGCAAAAGTTCCTGAACCTGGACCTCACGTATTACATCTTCGCAGCGATCAACATGATCTGTAAGAAAGCCTTTCCTATTGCACCTCTTCATGAGCGACAACAACGGTCTTTGAAATATTTCCTACTACCAGGTCAGCAAAAAAACGAGGAGGAGAGCGTCGACCACGAGGACATGAGCATACCTGTCGATGAACAGGGCCAAACTGGTGCAGAAAACGATGAAAATGAGCATGACGTCAGTAGCGGGGAAGAGATTGGCCACGAAGATGAAGAAGGAGATGAAGAAGATGAGGAGGAGGAGGCGGAAGAGGATGAGGATGATGCTGGTAATGATGACGATGAGGATGATGATGATGATGAAGATGACGGCGTGGGGAGAGAGGATGAAGAGGGTGAGTGCCCTGAATTCAGTGATTCTGATGATGAACCTTTCGTCACCAATGAAGAAGAGGAGGAGGAAGAGGAAGAATATTAAAAGCATTAACCGGAATGTACTCTCTAAGAACGTAACTAAACGGTAAACTGTGATTTATTTTATTTTTTCTACAATTCTTGGTCTTTTTTTTTTTTTTACAAAAGCAACATTTCAAAGCAAACAATTGTTGGAATCCAAGCTGCAATCTTCCCATGTGGTCTTTTGTTTTCATAGTGCTGGCGTGGCTTTTCTCCATATTTTCATTCTCGCCCATGCAAGATTAGTTGGGAGGCTCTAAATTGTTTAAGAATTTTTGTTTCTTGATATCATCAAACTGCATTTGGGAGCAGTCCAAGATGTACGAGTCCAGAGCAAACCAGAATTTTTTGATTTCATTCGTGAGGGCTCAGTGGGAAGGGTTTTCATGTCGTCCTCGGTCCGGGCCTGAAAAAAAATGTATGCACTTATCATTGAAATCACTGAAAATGTTTCCCTTTCCTCCTGTTTTTCTTCAGGTTTAGAATCTTCATATTAATCCAGAGTGTTGGCACTTTTTGTAAGTTTGCTGAGAAGCTATGTTGGGCCTACTATAATTGAATGTTAACTCTAAATATGTTTTCATATTGAGCAATTTGTGAAAAGTTGGCTGTCAAAAATAAAATAAGATTTTGAAATGCAATGTTGTGTCTTACAGAAAATTTCTCATCTTATTGATCATTGTAATTGCCCTTAGTAACCGATAATAAACCTTAAAAACACAATGTGGCACCTATTTACTCACAGCAAGACTGACTACCGAATAAATATAAAGATAATTGCATGCATGCTTTATCGCACATTCTGTATTATAAAAATTAAAAATACGTACTTGTTTAAAACCAGAAAAAGGAAAACTTCAAAATAAATCAGCCGTAAACTAAAGCGCTAGTTAGTCCTAGTCAAGATTTTTGTTCAGATTTAAAATTATATATATATATATATATATATATCAGTGGACGTTCTTAAGAGGAGAAAAGTGGTAATGGTGTTGAGTATGTGATTTGTTGTAAACAAGTTTAATAACTACTTGATCATGGGTAACATTTGTTAAAGGGACAGTGTGTATTTAGTTTCCTCCTAGTGGTAAAAAACTTGAATAGTTGAAAATAAAACTTTGAATAATAAACAAGGCATAAACTATCCTATAGGTGTGCATTTAGAATGGAATAGAATTTACTGGAGAGCCACGTGAAGCCGCTGCGTATAGTCGCGCCGCCATGTTGATTTGTTGCATACTTTGAGAAATTTGCATTTATTTGACTTAATTTGAGGCTAACCTTGAAGCAGCTGACATTATTGTCTGCCATTTTGCTTTTTTCCCCCTTTTTTCCTATTCTGTTGCCTATTTCTTTATTGCCCTCTGTTCACTTTCTTTTCCCTGTTATCTTTTTCCCCCGTTTTTTAATTTTTCTTTTTTGTTAACCCTTTCCTTCTTTTTTTCCTTTTCCCTTTGTTTCTTTCATGTTTTCTTGGGTTCCCCCTTTCAAGTCAAGTCATTTTTATTTGTATAGCCCTAAATCACAAAGAGTCTTAAAGGGCTTCACAGGTTATTACACTATATTACACAGACTATTTTACAGACTATTATTATACATTCCCCTGCTCCGGAGCCGACGAGAAGAGTAGGTTATTCATATGCTATAGAGTAGAAGTGAGTTTTAAGCTTAGATTTAAACATTTCCACTAAGGTTGCAGATCGGATCTCAGGGGGAAGAGCATTCTACGGCACCGGTGCCCGGATGGAGAACGCTCTCGAACCAGAAGAACACTTCTTTGCTCTTGGGATCACCAGAAGACCGGCACTCTCAGAACGTAAGCTTCGGACCGGGACATAGGCGAAAATCAGATCTGAAAGATAAGAGGGAGCAAGTCCATGTATGATTTTATATAATACTAAGAGAACCTTGAAATCACATCCAAGGCTAACTGGGAGCCAATGCAGGTTAGCCAAAATCGGTGTGATGTGATTTTGTCCTAGTTAAAAGCCTCGATGCGGCATTTTGCACCAGCTGAAGAGACTTGATTCTGGACTTCGGGAGACCGCAGAGTAGTGCATTACAGTAATCGAGACGGGAGGTAACAAACGCATGAATTATAATTATAATAATAATAATAATTTCCTTTGTATTGTCATTCTTTGTAACAATGTACACAAAACGAAATGTCGATACACCTGACCCGTTGTAGCAAGCCGATGCAGCCGCAGCCAACAGAGGGCGCCGCCACTTTACCAATTAGGTATGACTCGGCCGAGGCGCGAACCAGCGACCTCCCAGTCTCAAAGCGGGCACACTACCATCTAGGCTAATTTCCGCATCCAACTGAGACAGTATAGGACGAATTTTAGTAATGTTACGAAGATGGAAGAAAGCGGTTCTAGTAATTTTCTTTACATGCGTTTCAAAGGATAGATCAGGGTCAAATATGACACTTACAATTTTAACTGAGTCACTCTGTGTGATGTGACATTTGTCAATGTTTCCTTTATTTTTTTTCTCCTTTTCCAATATATTTCTTTTACCATTTTTTTTCCAGTTTTCCTTTTTTCTTTTTCATCTTTCTCCTTTTCTTTCATTTTTTCCCAATTTCTGTCTTGTTCCCCTTTTCCCTTTCTCTTTTCCCAATTTTTCATTATTACCCTTTGCTTTCTTTTCCATGTTCCTCTTCCCCCTTTGTCCTGGAAATAAACAAATAAAAGTAAACAGTGCATTTTAAACAGTTTGAGTGTCTGTAGTTTGAATTCTTTCCTATGCTTTGTAGCATACGTTTACAGTTGCACTACACAGTGACTTCTGGTGGTCAAATATTACACACTGTCACTTTAATGGACCACAAACATATTAGCAATCTAGGATGTCGTCCGCTACTAGTGACCGCGACGATCCGGATTAGAGCAGAAATGAGAATGACCACATCAGTCGAACAAGTTTTAGAAAAAAAAAAAAAATTTAAAAACAATAGGACACCCAGATTTTTGACTAAGTCATGCTGGGTGATAGTCCATTTGTCAATGTTCAGAGCGGAGAAAGAGAAAGGGAAATGAAGGAGGGGAGACAAAGAAAAAGTAAGACAGAAAGAGAAAAAAATGAAGAGAAAGACACAGAAAAAATAAATACAGCTTCAGCGTCTTTGTGGGGACGTCTGGCTTTGGTGCCATCAACAGGACATACTTAAAAATGCATCTTTTTTCTTCACAGTGTTGTTTTACGTCCTGAATTGATACCCTTGGCAGGCCTCATTTTGCCCCCGGGCCGTCTATTTAACACATGAACCAAGGAAAACATTTTGTCCTAAAGACGGACCAATAAAGCGACGTACCATTTCCGGTTACGTTTTATGTGTTCAACTGATGTTTTATTATATATATTATATTTTTAATTTAATCTTGGACTTAAATGTACTTCACCTAGGTGGTTTGAAGTACTTTGGTGTAAAAAGTTTAAAACAAAACTGACACAGTAAACATGCTGTTCGCCAAATTTCGCACGGACACAAAAAGACGACGTACCAGCTTCTTGACTTTCCGGGATAACACTTCGTGATAACCTCTGCTCGTCATGTTCCTGAAAAGTGCAAATATGACCAATGTCTTCCAGAAGGTATACATATTTTAATATTGTCTTTGTACATTGAATTGTTTGGTTTTCGGAACATTCTTGAATAATCCTTTCTTCAATGTGGCTTGAGTCCCGACGGTAATGTAATTTTCAAAACAAATGACAGGTAAATTCACCCCAATTAATCATAGTTTTATTTTACTTATTTTTACAATGTGCCGTATTGCAATGTTTTGAGTACACGTTTCGCGAATATGTTTTTGTCCCAGCAGGGGACGCTACAAATCATTTCGTGTGTACGTGTGTGTTCTCATTAAAACTACTCTAGTCAAGTCATGTTTATTTGTACTGCCCTTAATCACAAAGAGTGCCAAACAGACAATTGCAAACCACAGACTATTATGACACTATCCCCTGATCTAAAACCTACATGAGGGCACCGAAAAACTAAAAAATCTCAACATGAGCAAAATGAAGAAACCTTGAGAAGGGACTGCACATGAGGTAATCCCCCTTCCAGGATGACCAGGCTGCAATGGATGTTGCAATAACAAATAATACATGGATATTGTCAACCTAAAATATAGGTTATTCATATGCTTTGGAATAGAAGTGCGTTTTAAGCTTAGATTTAAACATTTTCCACTGAGGTTGCAGATCAAATCTCAGGGGGGAGAGCATTCCACAGCACCGGGGCCCGAATGGAGAACGCTCTCGAACCTGCGGGTCTCTTCTTGGCTCTTGGGATCAGTAGTAGACCAGCATTTTCAGAGTGAAGGCTCCGGACCGGAACATAGGGGGAAATTAAATCTGAAAGATATGAGGGAGCAAGTCCATGCATGATTTTGTATACTATCAACAGAACCTTAAAATCACATCTTAAGCTAACGGAGCCAATGCAGGTTACTTAAAATTGGGGTAAACTTTCTTGTCTTAGTTAAAAGCCTCGCTGCAGCATTTTGTACCAGCTGAAGGCTCTTGATTTTGGACTTCCGGAGGAAATTAAAGGCATTCCCAAATTCTAAAACATGCAAAATGTGAGGAACTAGTGTTTTTTTTTTTTACACATAATGTATAATTTTATATAATATACATAATCTGTATATTCTATTTATTATCCGAGATTTTGTCTCGTTTTTGATTACCCTGAGCTGTGGTGTTGTGGGAGGAACACCAGTACTCTAGCGAGCGAGTCATCCTTTCATTTCATGTGTTAATTAATTGAATCTGTTACAAGTGTTTAATGGGAAGTATGATGAGTTGTTATGGAAAATGCCAAGGTGTTGTGTCACGGGTGGATGCACAAATGGTACAACAAAGAGCAATCAGCCAAAAAAGTGCTAACTGGCAAAAATTGCACACGAAGAGCTCACGGGGGCTAACCGGGACCGTTCAAGAAAAGGCAGTCGCAGGAGAAAAACAAGAGGCTGATGGACTAAAAACGATGCAGTGAGCAGCCAGACTAATCGGGAACCAACAACCAAAAACTGGTTGCCGCGACAAACACGAACCTGGCAGGGGATCAACCAATGGACACGGACACTAACGGGGAGCTAGTCGAACTTAAACAGACTGCGACACACGGCAAAAAACTAAAAGCCTCAAATTCATACCTAAAAGAAGGTCACTGCAAAGAGGGAATGCACTCTGTAACAGCGATGTGTACCCAACGCAGGACCAAACAGTCGCAAGGCCTCCAGTGACAGGGTAATCAAAGTTCAGATTTCTCTAAGCAGAAATGACTGGCATGCCATCACTATTCACTTCAATCGCCGTTTGGTTCTTGGCTACCTTACATGTTCTTTTGACGGGATTCGCACTTTTGAAAGTAATGTGTCCCTTTAATTAGGTCACAGCTCTACAGGAAATAGGCCAAATTGGAATACTATAAACAAAATTGCATAGTTAATTTAAAGGACTTAGTGAATTTATAAATACTGTAAATTCCGGACTATAGAGCGCACCTGATTATAAGCCGCACCCACCACATTTTAAGAGGATAGCCGCTTTTGTACTCACACAAGCCGCACCTGTGTATAAGCCGTATGCGCCCAAATTAAAATATGTAACGTAACCATAAAATCAACCCAAACCCTATTTGGAGTCCCACGATTTTAACTGAACACAAAGTTCACAGTTCAAAAACCACAATTGACAAAATAACGTGAAACGATACCGGTAGTTAACATTGGTTGCAGACCTGCAGAGTCCGGGTCCCGTTAAAAGTAATCCAAGGAAAAAAAGTGTATATTTCCAAAGGTAAGGGTGGGAAAAATATATATCCACTATTGTCTGCCGTGTCCACAAACACTCACCTTTACCGGTCCCCACTTCCCGTCATCCCCCACGTCTGGTACGTCCCTTCTTTTTAATTGGTCAGTGCAAGACTTATCAGAATAAGTGTCCAAAATAAATACAAATAAAGACATTACAAAAGTATACAGTTGCAAATACATATTATACATGGTTACACGTATTTACAAAGAAAGACGGTACACCGAGAGAGTTTACAAAGCTTTAATAATAATATAACTTTCATCCCGAACCGTGCCTGTGAAGGGTAGCAAAACGCCACTAGCAACACGCTCGCAACAAAGTGAACCAATCTGTTAAAAAAAACACTCCATTCATGCAGAAACCACGGTAAACCGTCCTCATCTACCTCCTTGTAATTGAGGTCATCAAAGTCGTCTTCCCCAGTATGGGTAAGAGACTTTGTCATATAGACAACGCCCCACGCTCCCTTAATCAAAAACAGTATGGGTAAGAGACTTTATCATATAGACGACGTCCCACGCTTCCTTAATCAAAAACACGCTAGCAACACGCCCCCAAGGTAAAGTTTGTGTGCAGTAGCTCGTTTCCTTCTTTATCGGACTGCTCGATTGCGTTTAGCTTGTAAGCTGCGTCATGTGCCTTGAATTCGAGCGCCGCTGGCGGCTGTCAGAAAAATTACATAAATTGGCCGCACCACTGAATAAGCCGCAGGGTTGAAAGTTTGGGGAAAAAAGTAGTAATTTACGGTTTTCAAATGAATGATTGTTTTGTTTGATTTAGCAGGTTTCAAGTCAAGCGCTGTTATTCTGCAGGTAAGAACACTACACCAGGGATCCCCAATCACCCAGCCTTGGACGGTTCTGGTCTGTGGGTCAATTGGTACCAGGCTGCAGGAATATTAAAAAAAATCCATTATCTCTTGCCTACACTATTGGCATCACTTTGGTCACACCGTACAAGAACCTATAGTGTCTGATGCGGTGCGTTTGAATTAAGTCAGTGTGATGTGCATGGGCGAGCGCAGTTGCCGCTCAGGCGGTGCGACTGTCACTGTAAAAAGTAAGTACACCCGCCCACAGAAGATACAGTTGTCCCTCTTCATAAAAGCTGAATTCGTTTTAGGATCTTACTCGAATTGCTTGAGTAAAAAGCGGATTTTCTGGATATGAAATGATTAAAAACTATTGGGCCCCCGCAGCACAGCGGTTAGCACGTCCGCGGCACAGTTCTGAGGTCATGAGATCAAACCTTTCTGTGTGGAGTTAGCATGTTCTCCCTGTGCTTGCTTACCCCTGGTTTCCTCCCACATTCCAAAAACATGCATGTCAGGTCAATTGGCCGGTCCAAATTGTCCCTAGGCGTGAATGAGCGAGTGAGTTGTCTGTCCCTGTGTGCCCTGCGACTGGCTGGTATCCAGTTCAGGGTGTCCCCTGCCCACTGCCTGAAGATGGATGGGATGGGCTCCAGCACCCCCGCGACCCTACTGAGGATAAGCGGTGCAGATAATGGATGGATGGATAATGGGCCCCTTCCCGATCTCACAAAAGGTTGAGAGGAAAACTTATAGCTATAAAACACTCCTTCTTGATTATCAAGTCATGTTTATTTTATAGGCCTTTGTCACAAGTCTCCAAAGGGCTGCTCATACCACACAGGTTGTATGATAGATGTTTGTATGACATATTCCTGAAAAATTGATAAGATGGTAAACAAATTAGTGGCCATGGAAAAAAACGTTTGGCATTGAGGGAAAGATCGATCGTTGCAGTTCAAGAATACATAAAAAACTTACACCGAAGACACTGCAAGCAGTGCACAGAGACCACACAACATTTTGCGTTAAACATAATAAGAGTGACCAAAGTCTGCTGGAGTGAGTTGGGCCAGAGTTGCCCATGTCATATGATTTTGGTGCAATGTTATGAGGACATCGACATTTTACACATGATTAGATTACACAGTAGAGTTACTTATTATCATTATTATTAAAATTATTTTTTTATTTTATATTATTGTTGCAAACATTTAGAAGTTAATGCCATGCTTAGGCCTTAAAAGTATTGTCAAATATTTTTTAAAAGGTCCGTTGTGTGGAAATAGTTGGGAAACCCTGCGCCACTTTGCTCCTAATCAAATCCCCTTTTTCTAATAACTTTTTTTTTTAATAACTCCTCCCTTTTTGTTTCTAAAGGATTGTAGCATTCTCCCGACCATCATCATTGGGTAAGCAAATTCAAGAAATGTATGGAACAGAAAGGCATGAAGTGTATTTTTTTGCCCAGTAGATGTCCCTGCACAGTGTAGTGAGCGGGTCAGCAATAAGCGGCTCTTTGGCGCTTCCTAGTTGCTCGGCGCTCGCTAGTGTTTTTTCAAAATTGTTTCACAATGGATAATCATATGGTTTCTGCCCTATTCTGTGACCAATGAGGTGACAGAAATTTGCTAGGCACTGTATTTTCAGACTTTTTTGATTCAAGTTTTTTGGTCTTTCATTATTTACTCTCACAAAAGCCACAGCCCAACCACTAAAAAGAGCACTTTCTGTTGCGTCATACATTTGTCATAAAATTCTGTCAGCTCATTGGTCACTGAGTTGGACCCACCTTGGAAAGTAATTGTTAATTGTCATGTATAGAGCACTGAGTTGTTCATCAATCTCAATGTTGTTTTGGGGATTACTTTGACTCATCATTATTCAGGACAACTCTTGTTCATAGGCAATTCATGTTAGAAAGTCTAATTCTAATTACTGAACAATTCTGTTTTTCTAGGATCAATTTGTCACCCAAGTTGTGCAGGAGGCGTGATTCAGAATCAAGAAAGACAATACAGAGGTGCTCCGACTGAAGGAATTGGGAGGTGGCGACATCTCTTACCCAAAGAAGCAGTAAGTGGTAGCCAAAAATGTGACCAGGAATCCATCATAACTGATTGGAAATTATATTGCCTGGAAATGACTCATCTTTGTTAAGCAAAAGAAAAAGAAAGACAAGCTTCAGATGCCGAGCATCACACCTGCCAGCCAAACATCTTATGGCACCCTCAACGTCAACGTGTCTGGCTACGATATGACAACTGTGGAGCACTACGCTCAATATATCCACAACCTGTGCAACCGACTTGGTGTCAGTGTGTTAGAAAGGTATGCGCTCTAAATACAAAACACAGTGGTACTGTAGTCAATATTTACTCCGCCGTACAGGAAGAGGCCAAGTAGTGTGCCAGGACATTTGTAGTTTCTGTTTCACGATATTTCAACTATTTTACTCACAGATCAAGTCTTCAATTTATACATCCCAAATCAACACTGGGGGAAGTTATCTTTCAAAAACACGTCTGTTCTTATTGTATCATCTTAGTCAGTGTCCCTCCTTAGAGGCTCCTTTAATCCTCGGGGACCTATGATGAGCTAATGCAATTTAGTCCTTCACCACAGAAATCACCAATGACCACAGAACTAAATAATGTCTGTGTTGGAATCTAGAACTATTCACCACAGTATGGTTGCCCTGGCGCTATCGTCCAGGAATATAGCACTCTTTCACCTTATGTGACTCAGGACTCATTTGCATTTTCTTTCAGTGTAGTAAAAAATATGCGCTCATTTTTATAAACGCCCTGGCAGTCTCTATCTTAAATGGTCACATGATCTGAAAACGTGCGACGTCAACAACTTGCAGCAGAGCTGAAAATGGCCTCAGGTGTGCTGGGCCATGGCGCATTTACCAGCTCGGTAGCCTAGATGGTAGGGCGCCCGCTTTGAGACTGGGAGGTCGCTGGTTCGAGCCTCGGCCGAGTCATACCTAAGACTTACAACATTGGTACTCATTGCCTCCCTGCTTGGCGCTCAGCATTAAGGGGTGGAATGGGGGGTTTGCTCACCTAATGACTAAAATGGCTGCGCCCTGTTTGGCTGTGGCTGCATCGGCTCGCTACAGTTTAACTGTACGGGTCAGGTGTATCGACATTTCGTTCTGTGTACATTGTTACAAAGAATGACAATACAAGTAAATTATATATATTATATATTATTATTTGGTGTTCTGAAGCCAAATGTGCTTATGCCAAATTCCTCACATGGTGGGTTCTAGATGAGCGCCTGTTTTCTCCATGCGGCCTAAAATCGGGTCTAGCTTAACAAAGACAAATTTTGAGCATCATGCTTTTAATCAGGTGCACTATGTGTTCCTGAATTTAAGTCTTGAAAAAAAATTAAGTTTTAGATGTATGAAATTGAGTGTAGGTTGTGTTGTTTCTGCCCAGCTATGCGCTTCCTACCCAAAGCACCGAGATGATGCTGATGCAGGAGAGTGGCAACAAGATGTACGTTGACGCGCTTCTGAAGACACATAAACGTGTCATTCAGGTAATGTGTGCCTTTAAAGTACATACAGGGGTCGTACGGGAGCTTGTAATCTTTGAAAATGCTTGCATTTTTATGTTGTGTTTTCATGGTCAGGAAAATGCTTGAATTTTGGGCAAAGTGCTGGAAACTCTTGAAATTGTTGCCATTGCCGTGTTTCTTTGCAGTGTGACACCATTGACCGCACAATAAAAGAAGGATTTTTTTGAAAAAGTGTGTGAAAATGACACCGGCTCACCTGCTCTGGTGACTTGTAATTATGGTGTTGTCATGTGAAGCTTCACTACCCCCTACTGGTCACACCCAAGAGGACAGCTTTATTTAGAAAACCTTTGGCCTTGGCTCCCAAACGGCTTTTTAATGTTATATAATCTATCCTAATAAAACATTATCCACCAAACTATTTAGTATTTAGCAATTTCACACGTTTTGCAGGGAATCCAAAACAATTCTAGATTCTTACTTTCACTGGTCAGATTTAAAGTCTATCAACAACACAAATTCCCTAAAAAATGCAAAACAATAAAATAAAAAATTAAAATGTTTACTCTTCAGTGCAATGAAGAAATGATAAAATGCACAAAAATAATGAGTTATAATTCTATTTTAAACAATTTGGACACACATCCTAAAAAGAAAACGAAAAAAAATATAAATTAAAATAAGTAAAACAAAAGATTAAAAGATTGAATGCTAAGTTTTCTGCATTTTATACACTGATAGGTTGGTCGTTTTGGTTGTAACATTTCTCAGAATTCACTGTGTGAATATAACTTGTTTTTATATTCCTAAATATAAAAACAATCTTTCACACACAAACACACATGAAGTAACGTTTCAATAATCAGTCTAATTGCATCTTTTGTACGTTTATCAGTCTTGTACTCTTTTATTTTGAAGTCGCATTTCCGGTGTATTTTTCTGTTTCCTGTGTGTGAATAAAGTTAACTAGACACACGGGGACGGGCAGTGTGGCTGGGGCACTCGACCTAGGTGGTGGCCCCGATGGGCCACCAGACAGTGTTATTAAATTTATTTACCTTAATGCTTGTTTTTATTTGAGTAATTCTGCCAACATAGAGTTTATATAAGTTTTACATTTATCAACACACAGTGCTTTTTTTCTCTTTTGTCTTTCGTATTGAACTCAAGTATTACCCAACACTTATTGAGCCCATTCTGTGTTTGTAAACAAGTGCGACATAGCCAAGCTGCGCGTACATTGTTGAAGCAGAATGGCAGAATTCATGTCAGTTCATACCAGCCTGTTGGAACATCTCATATAACCTCAACATATGTGCTTAGCAGAAAGATAGACACTTTATTTTAGTCATCAAAGTCAACCAAAATAAAACTGCTTAAAAAGTCCTTGAATTTGGCC